>NC_142796.1:44750968-45050968 GCF_049724085.1 Artemia sp. Qi Xiang Cuo
GAATATATACAAAAATAATTGGCGGGTAAAAAGAGTCATCGGTTTTCTGGTTTAACACTAAAAAAGGACACTGAACTTTGAAGTTACGCTGAACTTTTGAAATTGCGTTATTCTCTGGCAAAGAGTGTAATGACCTGCAAAAATTAACAGAAAAACCTGTTTGGTACGGGGGCCTGCGCAAAATGGTACCTAGGACTATACTTGCGTGTATAGGAATTCCCATGTTATTTGCTTGCATGTATAGGAATTCCCATGTTATTTGCTTGCGTGTATAGGAATTCCCAGGTTATTTGCTTGCATGTATAGGAATTCCCTTGTTATTTGCTTGCTTGTATAGGAATTCCCATGTTATTTGCTTGCATGTATAGGAATTCCGATGTTATTTGCTTGCGTGTATAGGAATTCCCACGTTATTTGCTTGCGTGTATAGGAATTCCCTTGTTATTTGCTTGCATGTATAGGAATTCCCATGTTATTTGCTTGAGTGTATAGGAATTCCCTTGTTATTTGCTTTCATGTATAGGAATTCCCATGTTATTTGCTTGCGTGTATAGGAATTCCCATGTTATTTGCTTGCATGTATAGGAATTCCCATGTTATTTGTTTGCGTGTATAGGAATTCCCATGTTACTTGCTTGCATGTATAGGAACTCCCCTGTTATTTGCTTGCATATATAGGCAGTGCCACGTTATTTTGCTTGCGTGTATAGGAATTCCAATGTTATTTGCTTGCATGTATAGGAATTCCAATGTTATTTTCTTGCGTGTATAGGAATACACAGGTTATTTGATTGCATTTCTAGGAAATAAAATGTTATTTGCTTGCATGTATAGGAATTACCTTGTTATTTGCTTGCGTGTATAGGAATTCCCACGTTATTTGCTTGCTTGTATAGGAATTCCCATGTTATTTGCTTGCTTGAATAGGAATTCAATAGTTATTTGATTGCCTGTATAGTAATTCCGAAGTTATGTTCTTGCGTGTATAGTAATTCCCATGTTATTTGCGTGCCTGTATAGGAATTCCCATGTTATTTGCGTGCTTGTATAGGAATTCCCATGTTATTTGCTTGCATGTATAGGAATTCCCATGTTATTTGCTTGCGTATAACTTGATAAGTGATTTGAATAAAAGGAATTCAAATATTTTGTCTATGAAATAGAAGCTAACTCAATTTGCGCTAGAAACGTTTGATTAACATTTGCAAAAAAGGGGTATTTGTTTTTTTTGATAACTTGTTAGGTGATTTGAATAAAAGGAATTCAAATATTTTGTCTATGAAATAGAAGCTAACTCAATTTGCGAAAGAAACGTTTGATTAACATTTGCAAAAAAGGGGTAATGGTATTTTTTGATAACTTGATAACTAATTTGAATAAAAGGAATTTAAATATTTTGTCTATTAAATAGAATCTAACTCAATTTGCGAAAGAAAATGTTTGATTAAAATTTGAAAAAAAGGGGTAATGATATTTTTTGATAACTTCATAGGTGATTTGAATAAAAGGAATTCAAATATTTTTTCTATGAAATAGAAGCTAACTCAATTTGCGAAAGAAACGTTTGATTAACATTTGCAAAAAAGGGATAATGGTATTTTTTGATAACTTGATAAGTGATTTGAATAAAATGAATTCAAAGATTTTTTCTATGAAATAGAATCTAACTCAATTTGCAAAAGAAAACGTTTGATTAAAATTTGAAAAAAATTGTGCACTGTTATTATTTGATAAATTGATAAGTGATTTTAATACAAGAAATTCAAATCTTTTGTCTATGAAATAGAAGCTAACTGAATTTGCGAAAGAAACTTTTGATTAACGTTTTAAAAATAAAGGGTTCATGGTATTTTTATATACCTTGATAGGTGATTTGAATAAAAGGAATTCAAATATTTTGTCTATGAAATAGAGGCTAACTCAATTTGCGAAAGAAAACGTTTGATTAACATTTGCAAAAAAAGGGGTAATGGTATTTTTTGATAACTTGATAGGTGATTTGAATAAAAGAAATTCAAATATTTTGTCTATGAAATAGAGGCTAACTCAATTTGCGAAAGAAAATGTTTGATTAACATTTGCAAAAAAAAAGGGGTAATGGTATTTTTAGATAACTTGATAGGTGATTTGAATAAAAGGAATTCAAATATTTTGTCTATGCGATGGACATGAACTCGATTGGGACCCCATTGTGAAAATTGAAAAACAAAAAACAAAATATATTGTTGGTATGTGTGTAGAGCATGGCATGGTTACCGGTAGGGCAACAGTCTAACCGTTGACGGTTTTAGGTATCCATGAATAAGTTCTAAGGTGAGAGTGGAAGTTGGGACAAATTTTTGGAAGTGCCCGCCTCACCTGCCCAGAGTCTCAGGCAAGTGACTCTAAATTTGAAAAAAGTGGAAATTGGCTCAGATTTTCCTGAGCTGAGACAATGAATAGATACTATTGGGAAAGTGATTGGAGACGCTGGACATCCGTGAACAAGTGCTAAATTGAGAGAGGAATTTGGGACAATATTTGGGGCACCCACCCACCCAGAGTCTCCGGCAGGTGACCCAAAAATTAAAAAAAAACACACAGAGACGACAGACACAAAGAGACGAATCGCACACAGAGAGGACAAACACACAGAAACGACACATAGAGACGGCACATGTACAGAGACGATACACACACACAGAGTCAACACACACACACACACAGATACGAAACACAAATACAGACGACACACACATAGAGACAACATGCCCACACAGAGACGACACCCACACAGAGACGACACACACACACAGAGACGACACACACAAAGTGACGACTAACACATAGAGACGATACACACACAGAGACGACAAACACACAGACACGACACACATAGAGAGACGACACACTCAAAGTGACGACTTACACATAGAGACAACACACACACACACACAGAGAGACAACAAAACACACAGAGACGACACACATAGAGAGACGACACGCACAAAGAAACGACAAACACACCGAGATAACACGCACACAGATACGAAACACAAAAATAGACGACACACACACAGAGAGGACAAACACACAGAAACGACACAAACACACAGAGACGACACACACATAGAGACAACACACACAAAGAGATTACAGACACACAGATACGAAACACCCACAGAGACGACAATTGCACATAGACGACACACAAACACACACATAGTCCACTCACACACAGAGAGGACAAACACACAGAAACGACACAAACACACAGAGACGACACACACATAGAGACAAAACAGACATAGAGATGACAGACACACAGATACGAAACACCCACAGAGAATACACATGCACAGATACCACACACACATACAGAGTCCACTCACACACAGAGAGGAAAAACACACAGAGATGACAGACACAAAGATAATAATCAAACACAGAGATGACAAACGAACATAAACTACACAGAGAGACTATACATGTACAGAGACGATACACACACACACGGCGTCCACACAAACACACAGAGACGAGACACACACACACAGACATAACAAACACACATAGAGACGACACACACAAAGAGACGTCAAACGCACACAGATACGAAACAAACATAGAGACGACACACACATAAAGACAACACACACACACATAGAGAAACGGCACAAACACACAGAGACGACACACACATAGAGACAACACAGACATAGAGATGACAGACACACAGATACGAAACACCCACAGAGACGACACATGCACAGAGACGAAACACACACACAGAGTCCACTCACACACAGAGAGGACAAACACACAGAGACGACAAACACAAAGAGACGAATCACACACAGAGAGGAAAAACACACAGAAACGACACATAGAGACGATACATGTACAGAGACGATATACACCAACACTGAGTCAACACACACACAGAGAGACTAGACACACACACACACACACACACAGAAATAACAAACACACATAGAGACGAAACACACAAAGAGACGTCACACGCACACAGATACGAAACAAACATAGAGACGACACACACATAGAGACAACACACACAGACATAGAGACAACAACACATAGAGAGACGACACGCACACAGAGACGACAAACACACAGAGACAATACACACACACACACAGATATGAAACACCCACAGAGTCGTCACATGCACAGAGACGACACACACACACAGAGTCCACTCACAAACCGAGAGGACAAACACACAGAGACGACAGACAAAAAGAGACGAATCACGCACAAAGAGGACAAACACACAGAAACTACATATAGAGACGACACATGCACAGAGACGATACACACACACACAGAGTCAACACACAGAGAGAGACGATACACACACACGCACACAGAAATGACAAATACACATAGAGACGACACACACAAAGATACGTCACACACACACACACAGATATGAAACACACATAGAGACAAAATCCACACAGAGACGACACACACACACACACACACACAGAAACGACACACATACAGAGACGACAAACTCAAAGTGACGACTTACACATAGAGATGACACACACACAGAGACGACAAACACACAGAGACGACACGCACACAGTTCACTAGCTCAGAATTGGAGTCATAGTCCAACCAGCCTGAATCGTGGAAATTCACTAGCTCAGAATTTGAGTCTTAGTCCACCAGCCTGAATGATTGAAATTCACTAGCTCAGAATTGGGGTCTTAGTCAGTGTTCAGATTGGAGCGTTGGGGCTGCGACTATCTGGGCTTTATTTGTCAAGACCTGAGACGACAAACACACAGAGACAACACACACACACACAAAGAGACGACACACACACATAGACACACACACACAGATACGAAACACACAAAGAGACGACACCCGCATAGAGACAACACACACACACAGAACCAACTCGCGCAGAGAGAGGACAAACATACAGAGATGACAGACACAAAGAGATGACTCACACACAGAGAGGACAAACACACAGAAACGACACACACAGAGACGACACATACACAGACACGACACACACAGAGACGACACATGCACAGAGACGATACACGCACACACAGAGTCAACACACACAGAGAGACGACACACACACACGCACACAGAAATGACAAATACACATAGAGACGACACACACAAAGAGACGTCACACACACACACACAGATACGAAACACACATAGAGACAAAATCCACACAGAGACGACACACACACACACACAGAAACGACACACATACAGAGACGACAAACTCAAAGTGACGACTTACACATAGAGATGACACACACACAGAGACGACAAACACACACAGACAACACGCACACAGTTCACTAGCTCAGAATGGGGGTCATAGTCCACCAGCCTGAATCGTGGAAAATCACTAGCTCAGAATTGGAGTCTTAGTCCACCAGCCTGAATGATTGAAATTCACTAGCTCAGAATTGGGGTCTTAGTCAGTGTTCAGATTGGAGCGTTGGGGCTGCGACTATCTGGGCTTTATTTGGCAAGACCTGAGACTACAAACACACAGAGACAACACACACACACACACACACACAAAGAGACGACACACACACACAGATACGAAACACACAAAGAGACGACACCCGCATAGAGACAACACACACACACACACAGAACCAACTCGCGCAGAGAGAGGACAAACATACATAGATGACATACAAAAAGAGAGGACTCACACAGAGAGAGTAAAAACACACAGAAACGACACACACAGAGACGACACATACACAGACACGACACACACAGAAACGACATATAGAGACGACACATACACAGAGACGATACACACACACAGAGTCTACACACACAGAGAGACGACACACACACACGCACACAGAAATGACAAACACACATAGAGACGACACACACAAAGAGACGTCACACATACACACAGATACTAAACACACATAGAGACAAAATCCACACAGAGACGACACACAAACACACACACACACAGAAACGACACACAAACAGAGACGACAAACTCAAAGTGACGACTTACACATAGAGATGACACACACACACACAGAGACGACAAACACACAGAGACGACACGCACACAGTTCACTAGCTCAGAATTGAGGTCATAGTCCACCAGCCTGAATCGTGGAAATTCACTAGCTCAGAATTGGAGTCTTAGTCCACCAGCCTGAATGATTGAAATTCACTAGCTCAGAATTTGGGTCTTAGTCAGTGTTCAGATTGGAGCGTTGGGGATGCGACTATCTGGGCTTTATTTGTCAAGACCTGAAACGACAAACACACAGAGACAACACACACACACACAAAGAGACGACACACACACAGACACACACACACAGATACGAAACACACAAAGAGACGACACCCGCATAGAGACAACACACACACACAGAACCAACTCGCGCAGAGAGAGGACAAACATACAGAGACGACAGACACAAAGATACGAAAACACACAGAAACGACACACACAGAGACGACACATACACAGACACGACACACAAACAGACTCATAGTGAGAGAAATATCCAAAAAGTTGGGTTGATCTAGGTTCACTTAGAGTGGCGCGCCACTCTAAGTGAACCTAGATCAACCCAACATTTTGGATATTTATCTCACTATGACTCTGTTTGTGTGTCGTGTCTGTGTATGTGTCGTCTCTGTGTGTGTCGTTTCTGTGTGTTTTCGTCTCTTTGTGTCTGTCGTCTCTGTATGTTTGTCCTCTATCTGCGCGAGTTGGTTCTGTGTGTGTGTGTTGTCTCTATGCGGGTGTCGTCTCTTTGTGTGTTTCGTATCTGTGTGTGTGTGTCTATGTGTGTGTGTCGTCTCTTTGTGTGTGTGTGTGTTGTCTCTGTGTGTTTGTCGTCTCAGGTCTTGACAAATAAAGCCCAGATAGTCGCATCCCCAACGTTCCAATCTGAACACTGACTAAGACCCCAATTCTGAGCTAGTGAATTTCAATCATTCAGGCTGGTGGACTAAGACTCCAATTCTGAGCTAGTGAATTTCCACGATTCAGGCTGGTTGGACTATGACCCCAATTCTGAGCTAGTGAACTGTGTGCGTGTCATCTCTGTGTGTTTGTCGTCTCTGTGTGTGTGTCATCTCTATGTGTAAGTCGTCACTTTGAGTTTGTCGTCTCTGTATGTGTGTCGTTTCTGTGTGTGTGTGTGTGTGGTCTCTGTGTGGATTTTGTATCTATGTGTGTTTCGTATCTGTGTGTGTGTGTGTGACGTCTCTTTGTGTGTGTCGTCTCTATGTGTGTTTGTCATTTCTGTGTGCGTGTGTGTGTATCGTCTCTCTCTGTGTGTTGACTCTGTGTGTGTGTGTATCGTGTCTGTGCATGTGTCGTCTCTATATGTCGTTTCTGTGTGTTTGTCCTCTTTGTGCGTGATTCGTCTCTTTTTGTCTGTCGTCTCTGTGTGTTTGTCCTCTCTGTGTGTGAGTGGACTCTGTGTGTGTGTGTCGTCTCTGTGCATGTGACGACACTGTGGGTGTTTCATATCTGTGTGTGTGTGTGTATTGTCTCTGTGTGTTTGTCGTCTCTGTGTGCGTGTCGTCTCTCTATGTGTTGTTGTCTCTATGTGTGTGTGTGTTGCCTCTATGTTTGTGTCGTCTCTATGTTTGTTTCATATCTGTGTGCGTGTGACGTCTCTTTGTGTGTTTCGTCTCTATGTGTGTTTGTTATTTCTGTGTGTGTGTGTGTGTGTGTCTCGTCTCTCTGTGTGTGGGTTGACTCCGTGTGTGTGTGTGTATCGTCTCTGTACTTGTATCGTCTCTATGTGTCGTTTCTGTGTGTTTTTCCTCTCTGTGTGTGATTCGTCTCTTTGTGTTTGTCGTCTCTTTGTGTCTTTCGTCTCTGTGTGTGAGTGGACTCTGTGTGTGTGTTTCGTCTCTGTGCTTGTGTCGTCTCTGTGTGTGTTTCGTATCTGTGTGTCTGTCATCTCTATGTCTGTGTTGTCTCTTTGTGTTTGTCGTCTCTGTGTGTTTGTGCCTTGTCTCTATGGGTGTGTGTGTTGTCTTTAAGTGTTTGTCGTCTCTATGTTTGTTTCGTATCTGTGTGCGTGTGACGTCTCTTAGTGTGTGTCGTCTCTATGTGTGTTTGTCATTTCTGTGTGTGTGTCTCGTCTCTCTGTGTGTGTGTTGACTCCGTGTGTGTGTGTATCGTCTCTGTACATGTATCGTCTCTATGTGTCGTTTCTGTGCGTTTTTCCTTTCTGTGTGTGATTGGTCTGTTTGTGTCTGTCGTCTCTGTGTGTTTGTCCTCTCTGTGTGTGAGTGGACTCTGTGTGTGTGTCGTCTCTGTGCATGTGTAGTATCGGTGGGGGTGTCGTATCTGTGTGTCTGACAGCTCTTTGTGTGTGTCGGCTCTGTGTGTGTATGTCATTTCTGTGTGTTTGTCCTCTCTGTGTGTGAGTGGACTCTGTGTGTGTGTGTGTCGTCTCTGTTAAATTGTAGTATCTGTGGGTGTTTCATATATGCGTGTCTGTCATCTCTATGTCTGTGTTGTCTCTATTTGTGTGTCGTCTCTGTGTGTTTGTGTCGTTTCTGTGTGTTTGTCCTCTCTGTGTGTGTGTCGTCTATTTTTGTGTTTCGTATCTGTGTGCGTGTTATCTCTGTGTGTTTGTCGTTTCTTTGTGCGTGTCGTCTCTCTATGTGTGTCGTCTCTGTGTGTTTTGTCGTCTCTCTGTGTGTGTGTGTGTGTTGTCTCTATGTGTAAGTCGTCACTTTGAGTGTGTCGTCTCTCTATGTGTGTCGTGTCTGTGTGTTTGTCGTCTCTGTGTGTGTATCGTCTCTATGTGTTAGTCGTCTCTTTGTGTGTGTCGTCTCTGTGTGTGTGTGTCGTCTCTGTGTGGATGTTGTCTCTGTGTGGGCATGTTGTCTCTATGTGTGTGTCGTCTGTATGTGTGTTTCGTATCTGTGTGTGTGTGTGTGTGTGTGTGTGTGTGTTGACTCTGTGTGTGTGTATCGTCTCTGTGCATGTGCCGTCTCTATGTGTCGTTTCTGTGTGTTTGTAGTCTCTGTGTGCGATTCGTCTCTTTGTGTCTGTCGTCTCTGTGTGTTTTTTTTTAAAATTTTGGGTCACCTGCCGGAGACTCTGGGTGGGTGGGCACCCCAAATATTGTCCCAAATTCCTCTCTCAATTTAGCACTTGTTCACGGATGTCCAGCGTCTCCAATCACTTTCCCAATAGTATCTATTCATTGTCTCAGCTCAGGAAAATCTGAGCCAATTTCCATTTTTTTCAAATTTAGAGTCACTTGCCTGAGACTCTGGGCAGGTGAGGCGGGCACTTCCAAAAATTTGTCCCAACTTCCACTCTCACCTTAGAACTTATTCACGGATACCTAAAACCGTCAACGGTTAGACTGTTGCCCTACCGGTAACCATGCCATGCTCTACACACATACAAACAATATATTTTGTTTTTTGTTTTTCCATTTTCACAATGGGTTCCCAATCGAGTTCATGTCCATCGCATAGACAAAATATTTGAATTCCTTTTATTCAAATCACCTATCAAGTTATCGAAAAATACCATTACCCCTTTTTTTTGCAAACGTTAATCAAACATTTTATTTCGCAAATTGATTTAGCTTCTATTTCATAGACAAAATATTTGAATTTCTTTTATTCAAATCACCTATCAAGTTATCAAAAAATACCATTACCCCTTTTTTTTGCAAATGTTAATCAAACATTTTATTTCGCAAATTGAGTTAGCTTCTATTTCATAGACGAAATATTTGAATTCCTTTTATTCAAATCACCTATCAAGTTATCAAAAATACCATTACCCCTTTTTTTTGCAAATGTTAATCAAACGTTTCTTTCGCAAATTGAGTTAGCTTCTATTTCATAGACAAAATATTTGAATTCCTTTTATTCAAATCACCTATCAAGTTATCAAAAAATATCATTACCCCCTTTTTTGCAAATGTTAATAAATCGTTTTATTTTGCAAATTGAGTTAGCTTCTATTTCATAGACAAAATCTTTGAATTCCTTTTATTAAAATCACTTATCAAGTTATCAAAAAATACCATTACCCCTTTTTTGCAAATGTTAATCAAACGTTTCTTTCTCAAATTGAGTTAGCTTCTATTTCATAGAAAAAATATTTGAATTCCTTTTATTAAAATCACCTATAAAGTTATCAAAAAATACAATTACCCATTTTTTGCAAATGTTAATCAAACATTTTCTTTCGCAAATTGAGTTAGATTCTATTTCAAAGACAAAATATTTAAATTCCTTTTATTCAAATCACTTATCAAGTTATCAAAAAATACCATTACCCCTTTTTTGCAAATGTTAATCAAACGTTTCTTTCGCAAATTGAGTTAGCTTCTATTTCATAGACAAAATATTTGAATTCCTTTTATTCAAATCACCTATCAAGTTATCAAAAAATACCATTACCCCTTTTTTGCAAATGTTAATCAAACATTTTCTTTCGCAAATTGAGTTAGCTTATATTTCATAGACAAAATATTTGAATTCCTTTTATTCAAATCACTTATCAAGTTATCAAAAAATACCATTACCCCTTTTTTCCAAATGTTAATCAAACGTTTCTTTCGCAAATTGAGTTAGCTTCTATTTCGTAGACAAAATATTTGAATTCCTTTTATTCAAATCACCTATCAAGTTACACGCAAGCAAATAACATGGGAATTCCTATACATGCAAGCAAATAACATGGGAATTCCTATACACGCAAGCAAATAACATGGGAATTCCTATACAAGCAAGCAAATAACTTGGGAATTCCTATACACGCAAGCAAAAATCAAGGGAATTCATATACATGCAAGCAAATACCTCGGGAATTCCTATACAAGCAAGCAACTAACATGGGAATTCCTATACATGCAATCAAATAACATGGGAATTCCTATACATTCAATCATATAACATGTGAATTCCTATACAAGCAAGCAAATAACAATGTAGGTATTATACATTCAATTATATATCCTTTTTTGACATTTACACGAACGCAAATTCCCTGGGAATTACTAGACACTCCAGCAAATACACTTAGAAATCCTGAACCCACACGCAAAATACCGTGGCAATGCCACAAAATGCACTCAACTCACATGGGGATCCCAATCTATTCACGCAAATAACATGGGAATTCCTATACACTCAAGCAAATAACATGGGAATTTCTATACATGCAATCAAATATCATGTGAATTCCTATACACTCAAGAAAATAACATGGGAATTCCTATACATGCAAGCAAATATCATGGGAAATCATATTCACGCATGAAAATAACTTGGCTATTCCTATATATGCAAGCAAATAACAAGGGAATTCCTATACACGCAAGCAAATAACAAGGGAATTCCTATACACGCAAGCAAATAACATAGGACTTACTATACAAGCTATAAAATAACATGTGAATTCCTATACCTGCTATCAAATAACTTGGTATTTCCTATTCATGAAAGAAAATAACATGTAAATTGCTATACACGCACGCAAATAACATGGGACTTCCTATACAAGCAAGCAAATAACAATGGTATTCCTATACACGCAAGCAAATAACTTGTTAATTCCTATACACGCAAGCAAATAACTAGGGAATTCCTATACACGCAAGCAAATAAGAAGGGAATTCCTATACACGCAAGCAAATAACATAACCATTTCTGTTATTCAAACCCCAACAGCGAATCAAGTTACCGTATATTAAACAACATCTGATTGGCTCATAAAAAATGCCCACGTCAAACGATACATTCATTGTGCAATTCTTATCAAAAACAAAAAAGCTTTATACCCCTTTTTTCCAATGAGAGTTAGCTTTAGCAACGACACGCTCCTAACAAACTATTCTTGACTAAAGGCAATTGTCCAAAAAATCAATCACACTAGGACCGGTAGTGCGTACTCGTTCCTCTTTGAAAGATGTATTGACCTCTAGATTAGAATTACCTACCAGAAAAACCGGAAGGTCATTGTAATAAGCAAATGACCCTGGTAACCCAATTACTTGAAAATTTACACACATATCCATGCCTCAGGTGTAGGTTTGAATTTAGGTTTTTAACTAATTGGGTGCTTACTACTCAGGTCTTCCCTGTCTGGCGTGGGAGGACGTCATAAAGAAAGATTTAAAGGAAATTGGAACTTCCTGGGGGGCAGTAAAAAGGGAGGCTTTGAATAGATTGGGGTGGAGGAGGATCGTGCCTAGCTGTGTTGGCCTCAGGCGGCTTGGTGCTGCGGTAAGTTGTTAGTAGTAGTAGTAGTAGTTTTTTAAATAATGCTGGGAAATCCGGTGCCCCCTTCATAGAAATGTCCCTTCCCCAAAGGAAACATTCTCTATGAAAAATTCCTCCCCTGATAGCCCCTCCTCCGACCCTCCTCCACCAGAAAAAAGTCCATTCTGAAAACATCTGTATACTTCCAAATAACCAATATTATGTATAAACCACAGTTTATAGACAGTAAGCTTATCGCAGATCATTTCTGGTCTTCATTCTCGGTCCGAACAAAAAGCTCCTCCCACTTATTTCTGCATTAGCGGATTAGTCTGTTTTCGTCAATCACTGAGAAATGGTTACCAAGTACATTATTCGTAATTGCAAAAGCAGAAAAAAACTTGGTGAGCCAGCCAAGTGGTTTGCAAGTGTCAATCGTCAATGTCAAGTGTCAATAATCAATCGAATATGGCTTAAGTGCAAAGACCTGAATTGGGAAACTGGCTGCGAGGACTTCCCCCTTCAACAGTTTATAAGATTTTAAGATTTTATTTCGCATATTACGAAGTAAAATTTAAGAATCGGGAAATCGAGAGACGTACCTATCAAGGAAAATAAACTAGCAAGTAATTATTTTAGTTTTAGTAGTTTAAATATTTGATTATCTCTTTTTTTGAAAAAAGGGGTAAAGTTTTTAAAAATTT
Source organism: Artemia sp. Qi Xiang Cuo (assembly GCF_049724085.1). Taxonomy (NCBI): domain Eukaryota; kingdom Metazoa; phylum Arthropoda; class Branchiopoda; order Anostraca; family Artemiidae; genus Artemia; species Artemia sp. Qi Xiang Cuo. The sequence continues at coordinate 44,763,919 of NC_142796.1, forward strand.
ATGTTTGATTATATCCTTAATGAGCTCCTCAGTAATACAGATAATAAAAATAAAACCAATATCAATAAATAGATATGAAAAGTGGTAGTGACTATAATTAATTTAGCTGCAAGTCTACATTCATGCCCACCACGTAATTTCCCTTTGAGAAAAAATTGATAAAACTTTCAAAACTGAAATATCAATGCAAAGCACCAAATATCATAATCAAATGTCATCGCTTTATGGCATTAAATAAAAAAAAAGTTTTTTCAAATGAAAGTAAGGAACGACGTTAAAACTTAAAACGAACAGAAATTATGCCGTATATGAAAGGGCTGTCCCCTCTTCAACGCATCGCTCTTTATTCCGTATATGAAAGGGCTGTCCCCTCTCAACGCCTCGCTCTTTACGCTAAAGTTTGACTGTCTCACAATTTTTTTTTTAAAACAATAAAAAACTTTAGCGTAAAGAGCGAGGCGTTGAGGAGGGGACAGCCCCTTTCATATACGGAATAAAGAGCGAGGCGTTGAGGAGGGGACAGCCCCTTTCATGTACGGAATAATTTCTGTTCGTTTTAAGTTTTAATGTCGCTCCTTACTTTCAGTTTAAAAAACTTGTTTTTTTTATTTAATTTCTGATCGTTTTTTAGTTAATGCAGCTTTTATTTGCATAAAAATTTTACTTTTCTTTTGCTAAATGAATGTCTTTACAAATTAACTTACGTAACTAACTTCTATATTCGTATATTTTTCTTCTGGCAAAAATTCAAAGTTGCAGATTTTTGCAGATATGAGCTTGAAACCTATGTAATAGGGTTTTCTGATACGCTGAATCTGACGTTGTGATTTTCATTAAAATTCTTCCACTTGTAGGGGATGTTTCCCCCTCTTTAAAAAATCGAGTAAATTTCCTCAGGCTTGTTGCCTTTGATGAGTAATACTAAACTTAATAAAATTTATATATTTAGAATCAGCATTATAAACACATTCTTTTGATACATTTATTGACATCAAAATTCCGTTTTTAAAAGTTTCGATTACTATTGAGCCGTATCGCTTGTTTTTTTATTGTTTTTTTTTTATTACGTATATGTTATTACGTATATGAGGGGGTTCTGCCCTTAGTCAATACCAAGCTCTTTACGTTAAAAGTAAAAAAAAAATTTTATTCACAAACCCCTGAATCACAAAGGCCGTTTAATTAGAATAGATAGCTCTTTTGAAAGCACTAAAAAAAAAACTGTAGCTTAAAGAGTGAGGTATTGACTTGGAGGAGAACCCCCTCACATACGTTATAATTTCTGTTCGTTTTAAGTTCTAATATTCCTTCTTACATTTCAGTTGAAAAAACTTGGTTTTTTTTTATTTAATTTCTGATCGTTTTTTAAATAATGCTTGGAAATCCGGCGCCCCCTTCATAGAAATGTCCCTTACCCCAAAGAAACATCCTCCACGGAAATATTCTCCAGAGTAACTCCCTCCTCTAGCCCCCCTCCAGAAAAAATCCTTCCTGAAAATGGTTGTATACTTCCCAATAACCAATAAATAATGCTGGCAAGTCCGGCGCCCCCTTCTTGGCGATTTCCCTTCCCCCATGAAAACTTCCTTCATGAACAGATCCTCCAACATAACCCCCGACCCACCCTTCCCTCCCACTACCAGAAAAAAAAACTCCTGTAAACTTCTGTATACTTCCGAATAACCAATACTATATGTTAACATTGGGTAAAGTTCATATCTTTTAGCCCTCCCTCTGGGTACTTCGGGGGATTAAGTCATCCCAAAAGACATATTTATCATATTTTCGACCATGCTGAACAAAATGGCTATCTCAAAATTTTGATCGGGTGACTTTGGTAAAAACATAAGCGTGGGAGGGGGCCTAGTTGCCCTCCATTTTTTTTGGTCAATTAAAAAAGGGCACTAGAATTTTTAATTTCCGTTCCAATGAGCCCTCCCATGATATTCTAGGCCTACTGGGTCGATACGATCACCCCTGGGGAAAAAAACAAAAAAAAAAAAACAATAAACACACATCCGTGATCTTTCTTCTGGCAAAAAATGCAAAATTCCGCATTTTTGTAGATAGGAGCTTGAAACCTCTACAGTAGGGTTCTCTGATACGCTGAATATGATGGTGTGATTTTCATTAAGGTTCTATAACTTTTATGGGGTCTTTCCCCCTTTTTTTGAAAATCAGCCAAATTTTCTCAGGCGCTTAACTTTTGATGTGTAGCTCTAAACTTGATGAAAGTTATATATTTGAAATCAGCATTGAAATCTGATTCTTTTGATATATCTATTGGCATCAAAAACCCGTTTTCTAGAGTTTCGGTTACCATTGAGCCGGGTCGCTCCTTACTTACAGTTCGTTACCACGAACTGTTTGATTGTTCAAATAAAACTATTTTTTACTTGATTATCGTCGTAAATTTATTCCTTGTCTTTCTTTCCATTCTTAAACCAATGATATATTTACCTTTTGCATTATTACAGCCCACTATATATACATTCATGTAAATTTATATGCAGTGTTACCGCCATACCAATTATTCTCCTTTCCTTTTTTATTCTTTAATAATAATTTCTGGTCGTTTTGAGTTTGAATTATTGTAGGCTTCTATTTCTACTGATCTTAAGTTTAATATGGCGTTTACTTTTCTTTAAAAAAAACTTTCTTTTTCGTAAAGTTTTCGTAGTATATATATATATATATATATATATATATATATATATATATATATATATATATATATATATATATATATATATATATATATTTACATCGCCGCGTACAAACAGCTCCTCTCATTTGATCTGCCATCAGCGGTCCAATTACCCTAGAACACGTATTTTGGCAGAAACTTTCTCAAAATGCCTTTGAAACCAACTTGAGACTTCGAAACCTATTTTTAATTCCTAAAAACATCTAATAATAATATTACACTACTAACTACCGGTTTTCATGTATGTATTGGAATAAATTAATTTAAAATTAGTTTCTTCAACATTAGTGTTCCAACGTTGAAGCCAAGTTTCGCGTCCAAGAGAAATCTGACTTGTCTACCCATGAAAAGATCTGACTTCGCTTATGTTTATATCTGCAAAAACGTTCTCCGGAGCACTCGCACCCCGGTCCGGGTTTTTATAATGGGTGAGATAGAGAATGATCATACTGCTAATTATATAAACTGTGGTATAAACAATGGGCAAAGTTCATAACTTGCAGCCCTTCCCCCGGGAACTGCGGGGGATTAAGTCATCCTCAAAGACATATTTATTAGATTTTCGATTATGCTGAACAAAATGGCTATCAATTTTGATTGGGCGACTTCGGGAAGAAAATGAGAGTGGGAGGGGGACAAGTTGCCCTCCAATTTTTTGGTCACTTAAAAAGGGCACTAAAACTCTTAATTTCGGTTTGAATGAGCCTTCTCATGATATTCTAGGACTACTGGATCGATACGATCACCCCTGAAAAAAAAACACAAACAAACAAATAAACACGCATTCGTGATCTTCCTTCTTGCAAAAAATACAAAATTCTACATTTTTGCAGAAAGGAGTTTGAAATATCTATAGCTGGGTTCTCTCATACGCTGACTCTGATGGTTTGATTTTCATTAAAATTCTATGATCTTTAGGGTTTTTTTTTCCCCTTTTTTCAAAAATAGAGCAAATTTTCTCAAAAATCAGCATACAAAATCTGATTCTTTTGATGTATCTATTAGTGTCAAAATTCAGTTTTTAGAGTTTCGGTTACTATTGAGCCGGGTCGCTCCTTACTTACAGTTCGTTACCACGAACTGTTTGATACTACTGGTTCCATATAATTATAAGTGTATCATTACAATATCAATTTGCAAAATAACGATTATTAAGAATTTTTATAGGCTGAATAAATTACGATATAAATACAAACACCAAAAGGTAAGTTCAATAAAATTGAATTGTAAGCACAAATAAAATAATGTATAGATTTTAGATCAGCAACTGTTGCAGAATAATTTGGATGAGTGCCCCATCTATAACCACCGCAATATATAATTGTAAAATTGTTTGAACAGGATTTGCAGTATCTGTTAAATTAAGATAATTAAATTTATTTGTCATTAAAAAAAAGGTGGTTTTTAAACCGTCATAAGCGCAATTTACCTCTTGTCATACGAGATAAGTATGAAATATATTTACATATAAAATAGATTAGATTAAGTAATAAAATCTTACTAAATTATGAATAACATTATATATTAACTACAGTACATATTAATTTATAATATATATTAAATATTCATACATAGACGAGAGTTTTTAGGACTTAGCTTCGTGTTATGTGACACCAAAATAATATGATTATCAATATTATTAACCCCATAACAATTAGTGAGTAGAGTAGTACCTACCATTTCTGGGACTCCTATGTACCAAACAGGTTTTTCTAGTAGTTACAGGTTTTTCTAGTAATTACAGGTCATGACGCAGTTTCAAAGTTCACTGCCATTTTGGTGATAAGCTCAAAAAAAACCAGCACGTCTTGTTTCATTGTTATGCAATTATTTTTGTATATATTCAGGTTCCATATTTGATTCTCCATCAGTTTCGAATCGTTTATACTCGAGATAGAATTTTTTGTAATTACATAGAAAAAATGGATAATTCTAACCTTTTTCTGGTGAGTAAAAAATATTCGCATTATTAAAAAGAAATTGTCATTAAGTTAAGGAAGAAATTCTTTCCTTACACTAGAACTAAGGGTACTTATGTACTTAGAAGCTTGTTGTTTTTAGGAGTTGAAAAAAACCTCTAATTCTCTTATAGGTTGAAATTTACGGTGTGATTTTTTATCAAGATCAGTGGTCTTTTTATGGAATGTTTTTTTTTTGAAAAAATTTCTTTTGTTTTATTTCTTTTCTTTTGTTATTATAATAAATTTTTTTTTTTTTTTTTTTTTTTTTTTTAAAAAAGCTTCCTTTTTTAAAAATTTCAGTGGCTTTTTTTTTTTTTTTTTTTTATCAATTTACTGTTCTTTTTTCTTTAGGGTTTTTTTTTAAAAAAATTAAAGGGCCGGCGGGCTTTTCTGTTTTTTTTTTTTTCAATATAAGCGGCCTTTTTTAATGATTTTTTTGAAAAAGTGATTAGCTTTCGATCGTTAATTTTGGATTATAATAAAATTTTGATTATTTTAATTTATTAATTTTTACAAAAGCTTACTTTTTATTACAGTGTGATTTTTTTTTTTTTATCACGATCAGTGGTTTTTTATGGATGTTTTTTTTTTCAAATATTTAACGACCATTATGCGTTGAATAAAAGCGTCATTAAATTTAATTCGTTAAAAACCCCCCCCCCCCCCCCCATTTCCTCAAAAATAAAATTTGTTACCTTATAACCCTATTTAATAAATAAAATTGTTAGCTATCCATTTTATTTAACGGACCTAATTATCTCATAAGAGGGATTGACTGAGCTGTGCTAATTAACTTTTCCACTTCTTAAATTTCTATTTATGTCTACATTTGATTGAAATCTGATAGTTTTACTTGACTGTCATATGCAATTCTTCTCCATATTGTTTAATAAGGAACGCAAATACTGCTTTTTAAGTTTGAATGTACAAATACAGTCACGGACGCATGGACATAGGAGGGGGGAGGGTGGAGGGGGGAGGAGCAGTTTATAAAAGGGCCTCCATCACACTATAAAACCCTATTATTTTTAAAAAAATTTTTAGAAAATAAACTGTTTTTATTTCCAAAAACCCAAAATTAAAGTGTTATACATGCTAATTTTTTTTTTTTTTTTTTAAATTACTAATTTCATTGACAAAAAAAAAAGTCGTATACAAATTAAAGAAACTACTACCATTAAAAAAAAAAGACTCAACTATAAGCTTGGTAAAAATTCTATAGACAAGTTACACTCGATCCGGACCATCCATCGAACACTCAGCTTATAGTGACAGAACCCTCTGACTCCCGCGTTGGCTCCATGGCAAACCCCCCTCAAGTATTACAAAGGAGTTCAGATATAGAAGTCCAATCAGAATTTGTAAGTATATACATAATTTTTTTCTATCCTTATTTTCAAAAATAAGACAAAATTTTCTCAGGCGCATAGCTTTTTAAAAACTTAAAATTTGTTTTTAAGCTATTTAATTTTCTTTCATTAACCAAATTAGCGATATATAAAGGAGTGCTTATCATGCATTTCTATAACAAAAAAAACTTACCTCGTAACTTATAACTAAGATGCGTTCTAATGCAATATTCCTTTTAGACAAAAAAACTAACTATTTGAACGCGCACTTTTAGACTGGTATTTTCATCCCTAATGTATTTGAATACATCCGCTATACTTATCAGATCTACCACTGCTTTTTAATCCAACTTGAATTCTAAGTAGGGTCGCATGCAAATCGGACTTTAAATAGCAAGATGTATATCTTCAATAAGCAATTTACACAGGGAAAAAGGTTTTTTTGATAATTTCCAAAATATGTCTTCGCGGTAATGTTAAGAAACATTATTTGAATGAAGCTGTTTTTGGCCAGTTCATTGAAACACTTAGGTGTTTTCAAGAAAAGAATTTGAGACTATTCTATTTGAACAGTGTTGTGAAATCCGATACCCCTCCAACTCGTAATGGGTATCTATCCTCCTACCTCTATGTAAGCCCCCCGGGTTCCCATGGGTTCTCCCTGGGTGGGGTTTGGGGGGGGGGGCCATCCAACATTTTTAATTGTTGATATGGATGGAGAAAAAAGTTCTTCTCTCATACCATTATTTATTTAGCCCAGGTCGAAAAAATCCATTGGCAAAAGACAGATGAAAATACGGATTATTGAGAAAGTAACAACAACACCACTGAGCTCCGACATATGGAGTTCGTTTGCTTTAACCGAAGTCGAGGAGCAACTGCTCGTACAACATACTGCATCAGTCGAACAATGGTCAAATTTCATCGACAGTTACAATGAAGAGGCTCAAAGAATTGACTTGGACCCATATTTTGCGTTTTTATTTAAAAAAAAAAAAATTGGAATAAAACCATTAACTTTTTATATCAGTCTCTTTGTCTAACGTACCCGCCTAATAATAATAAGAATAAGATGTCCCGACAAAAAAAAATATTTTTTTTTTTAACATTTTCAGTTGACATTATGAAAGACAGAAGGCTATTTAAATTTTTTTCTTCTTTTAATTTTTCAGGTGGTGGGACAATGACTATGAGAAATTGACAAAATTTTATTAACTATAAAAAAAAATAATGATTATTTTACATAAAAAAATAAAAAAACTTTTTTTTCTACAGATTAAAAATATAGCACCCCCAGCGGCAGCACCATTGAGTGATGATGCAAGTATATTTACAGAACCAATTCTGTCACCACCAGCAGAGTTCAGGGATGAACCTACACTGGTTCTAGAGAATATGGAGTGGCATGAGGGATTCCTTAATGATGTTTTTGGGGAAATGGCCAGCCTGGAGGACTTAACTTGTGATATTGACATGCTTGAGGACCCAGAGTGGGCAGATAGTTTCATGCGTGAATATTTAGATGATGATGCTACATGTAAATCTGAACTGGGTCCTCATAACGAAATTCCATCAGAGGACAATGCAGGCTGGCTTGACCAATTGTCCCCAAACACCTTAGAATATGTGCTAGGGGACCTCATGTCACATCCCTCCAATGTGATTGAACAAACAGGGTCAGGACATCAAAAAAGTGCTACGTCCCTGGAATTGCCTGATTTTTATCTGTTAGAATCTGCTCTAGGTCCTTTGCAAACATACAGGGTAGATTTTAGCCTTCCTGAGGAAAACGCTGGCGATATTTTAACTGACCCCGTTAAAAATCTCCATAGCTATATCGACAAAATTCGAGCACTTATTGAGATTCAGATCCAGAATTGGGGGGGGGCGGGGGGCAATTAAAGCATCAGTCAACCAAAAAGTTTTTTTGCAAAAGGGGACATCTGGGGACGTTTTTTATTTTCATTTTTCGACGGGGAACCAGACTTTTTACCCAGGTCTAAACGAATTTGAAGACAATTTTTTCAACTGGGTAAATAAACTAATTTCAACTTTGGATACATTTAGAGAGAGGGGAAGTGGTTCCACCATTTTATACATTGAACGAATGGATCTGAATCTCAGTAGTTTTAAAAAAAACTTTATTTTAAGAGGGGCAGGTAATCTAAAAATAAAATGTCACCCGGATTTGTCGACTACCAAAGGAGTTCAGGGTTTCTATTTTGACACTGGACTGCAATGTTTTAAGTACGCATTTTTAGTGGCAGCCCATAGGACAATAAAAGATGAATCAATAATGAAAAATCTCGACAAACTTGCACATAACGGCGGGAAAAATTTCCCTAAAGTAAATTTTGATTGTTTAGAGGGAAAATATCCGGTGTCCTTTAAAGAAATAAGCATATTCGAGAAAGCAAATGAAAATCTTGGGGTGGGGGTAGTTGTTCTCCAGTACGACACAGAATTTGTAGATGGGGGGAAAAAACCGAATAAAAAAGGGGTTTTGTACTCAGTGAGGACACCGATGGTGGAAAATGTGAGAAATTTTGTATGTATTATTTACGAATCTCCCAAAGATGTACATACTTATGGTCATTTTTTCACCGTTACTGCGATAAGTTGACTCCTATGTCAAGGCATTCAGAAAGGATAACGTTTCTATTGTCCCATGTGCCTCTCCCCATTCACATCTGAACGAACGTTTTCAGATCACATGGGGCATTGCAAAATTCACGGAAATCAAAGAATTGAAATGCCGGTAGAAGGCAAAGACATTTTACAATTTAAAAATTTTCAAAATTCTCTTCTGCAATCTGATAAAATGTCTTTGGATTGTGAAACAAGACTGGTTGAGATATCAGACCCATCAAGGTCGAATATCGTCAAGTAACACAAACTTGTGGCATGTTCCTACGCGCATGCCCGTCGCAACGATAAAAATAACATGCAATTGGAAAGTTTTTTTTTTACTATGGACGAGGAGGGCAGTATAGAAAAGTTATTGTTTTCACTAATAAAAACAGCAAACAAAGCAATTTCACGATTACGTCATACCAATTATCCGATGACATAGTCGGATAAAGAGCATTTGGCGTTGGAAAAGGGAACAATTTTCTGGGTGTGTAGGGGGGCCCTTGCCCCAAAAGACGCGGTGCAGGACCACACTCACCTTATTGACCCCAATTCAACGGGACAAAGTAACTTTCGGGGGTGGGCTCATAATTCGTGTAATTTAAAAATTAAACAACAACTTTTTCTACCGGTTTTTATACATAACTCTAACTACGATCTGAAGTTTGTGCTACCCGCATTGGCACATCTTCAAAGAAATGGAACAGTGGATGATGATGCATGGGTGATAGACAGCTTTACGTACAAAATCATACCTAAATCATCGGAAAAGTTGCTTGTTTTGGAATTTATGTGGAAATTTGTTGAAGCCGGTGTTGAGTACACGAATAAAATTCGCTTTTTAGATTCCTACAGTTTGTTTCCCAAATCATTGAGCGAATTAATTCAAGTGCAGAAAAACGATGACGGCAGCAACGCTTTCCCCCTTCTCAAGCAACAATTTCCAAATGATTTATATGATTTGTTAACGGTCAAGGGCATCTATCCTTATGACTTTTATTGTTCCATGTCGAGATTCGCCGAGGAGGCTATTCCTTGTATTGAATCGTTTTACGACAGTCTTCACGATCGTAGTTGCACCCCCGAGGAATACAGTTTTGCTAAAAAAGTTTGGGCAGCGGGAGGGTGTAAAAATGGATTTGACTACTGCAAGCTGTATTTGTCGAGTGACGTGTTAACTTTTTTAGATAATATGTGTAAAAATACAGATAAAATCTATGAGTAGTTTAATCTTGATTGGGTGTATTATTTTTCTTCGCCTCATCTAGTGATGGACCTCATCCTGAAAATTAGTGGGGAAAATATTGGGCTGCTTACGGAAAGTGCACGTTCTCTGGTCATTAAGAGATCCATGAGGGGGGGTTTTGATGGGAACGGGGACCGGAACGGCGACACCTCGCATACGGAGTAAAAGACAGGGACAGAATCGAATGCAGTTTCCTCGATCTGACTACTCTCTACACCTCAGCCATGTGCCACTGTGAACTCCCAAGTGGTGACTCTAAATGGCTCAATGACCCTCAAGCTCCCCATGTCCCCAACATTGGCGATGACAGTGTTGAGGAGAATGGACCGGTTGGATGGTTTTTTGAAATTGATGGAGAGATACCAGTCGAGCTTCACGATTCAGTAAAGGATTTTGTTTTCCCGTGTATCAATAGACCTGTGAATAAGGACTCTTTGAGTCATCGCAATAGGCGTTTAGTCGAGGTGGACGGATTGCATTGGACGCCTTCAAAACAAAAACTTATTGCCGACCTTCTGCAGAAAAAAACATAGTTGTAAATAATTTATAGTTAAAATGTATGTGCAACAATGGTTTCAAGGTCACAAGGGTTTACCGAGCACTCGAGTTTAGTCAAAAACCCTATTTGAAAATGTTTGTTGACACTTTTGTCAGCAAACGTTCTGAAGCGCAGACGAAAGCTGAAAAAGAAATTTATAAACTCATTTTAAATTCAGCTTTCGGCAAAATGTGTGAGAGTGTTCGTAATAGGAATCGTTGTGACGTTGTGACCGATCCAGAACAATGTGCTCGAATTATTGCCGATCCCAATTAAACTTCCTTTACAATCCTTTGCCCGGACATGGTACTTTTGAATATGAAAAAAAGATACATTGTCCTAAATAAAAATATTGCTGCAGGCAGTGCTATCTTAGAGATCTCAAAAAAGCTCATGTTGGAATTCTACTACAATGTGGCTAGGGTACAGTGGCCGGAAAAGGGGCAAGTAGAGGTCTGCTACGGTGACACGGATTCTCTACTGCTCAAAGTAAAAACATCAAATCTACGTGATGATTTTGCGCACTGTGAAATTATCAGTTCACGGATGGACTAAACCCATTGGAATGTTGGTCCTTACCCTGAGCTAGTAAAACGTCTGGCTCCCACTCAACCTTTATTTTTAAAATCTGAAACGGGTAGTGACTTGATGTCCCATGGTATGTTTGTCGGTCCGAAGGTGTACTTTATACAGACACACGATGAGGAAATCAAGAAAAGTTTCAAAGGAGGACACAAGCACGATGTGGATAAGAATTTCGACATGGACAGTTAGAGGAATTGTATTACTGAAAATGCAATTCCACGAGTCAAATTGTTGGCAATTCGTTCGTTGAAGTACAAGAACTATACTGTAAATATAGAAAAAATAGCCATGAGTACCATTTCCGACAAGGTCTATGTTTGTCAAGATGGTGTGACCACCCTCCCCCTTGGTCACTATTTAACTTCAGACCGGATCGAATGTATTGCCCACCGTGAAAGTCTCGGTTTAAATAAAGTCCTGTAACTAATTTCATAAAAACCTTTGGGGGGGGGGGCCTCGCGGCCCGGGGGGGGGGGGGCCTCGCGGCCCGGGGGGGCGGCCGCCGCCAGCGCGGGAGGCGCACCGTCACCAAAGTTATCTCTCTTTTTTTTGGACTTAGAGCAGATTTTTTTTTTTTCAAGTGCCATCTCTAATTTAATATTTTTTTCTCTGTAAAAAAAAAAAAATGTTTTTTCTCTCTCTGTACCCATGTAAATGATTTTGTTGTTGTATTTTATTATTATAAATAAATTAAAAAAAAAAATTTATTTTTTCAAGTGATATATATATAATTTAATGTTTTTTTTTTCTATGTAAAAAAAAAAGTGTTTTTTATATGTGTGTAAAGTGTGTAATGTTGTTGTTGTTGTTGTATTTTTTTATTATGAATAAATTTAAAAAAAAAAGTTTATTTTTTCAATTTATTGTTACTTTTTTTTATCTGCATATAATAAAAGAAAAAAATATGATTCTGTCTTTTTGTCTTCTGGAAGAACAGAGTAGTAGGGAAAAAAAAAAAATTATTTAGTCATTAGACAATTGGAGTCTTCAGTTAGTTGTTCTCCAGGTGAACTGTTGAAAGGAGCATGTATCAATTTAAAACACCATTCAGATCGTTTCTGTGTGGTCCCTCAATGTCGGGCAAAACAACACTATTAACTAAAATAATTAAAAATTTTTATAAAATGTTTGCAGAAAAGCCTAAAAAAATATACTATTGATATAGTATTTGGCAGGAGTCATACAATAAAATAAAAGCAATTGCTGGTGCCATGGGATCGATGATGCAGATACAGTTCATACAGGGACTTGATGTTTTCAACATTATTGAACCAAACTCTTGGCTGATCATTGACGATCTGGCTGAATCCATTGAACACTGGTCCCAGCAAATGTTGCAATTGTTTACTGTTCGCTCACATCATGAACAGATTTCCGTTACTCTAGTTCTACACAATCTCTTTCATCAGAGCAAATGTATGAGAACACTTGCTTTGAACTGTACCTACTATATTATCTACAGAGTTGTTCGTGATTCTAGCTCGCTAATAACCCTCAATAAACAAATCTATCCAGGAGCCCCTAAATTTCTGCTCTCAGCATACAATCAGGCAACTAATAAACCCCATGGTTATATCCTGCTGGATCTTAATCAAAATACAACCGAGGATCTGCGTGTAGTCACAGATATTTTCGACAATGAAATTACAGTATATCTCCCGGTGACCACTAAAAAGACCTATTATTCGCTGTCATGACACTGAAGAAACTACATGAAAATAGATATTTGTTTTCAGATCTAAGCACTTCAAAACATCAGCTTAGAAAAGTAATACTCAAACATGGTATTGGCAATGATTTCATTAACATAATATCTGAACTTTGTTTGAATTTGACCGAGGGTAATGTTCAACTACCAGAAGTATTTAAGAAACAGGCAAAGCAACATCGTTCCATTGTACGTACATTGGCCTCTAAAAAGAAGGGAAATAATTTTAAAAAGACACAACTTCTTCAGACAGGTGGTAGCTTTTTCACACTTTTCCTGCCAATAATTGCAGGACTTTTAAACAGTTTACTATAGTGAGAATGGCAAAACGCTATAAATTGACTATGTTAGAACTTGCCTTCTCATCTACGAAACGCTTTGAGAACAATCCGAGTCAATTTCTTTACATTGAAACTATTGATGATGATAAAAACTGATATTACGTCAAGATGAACTTCAGTAAGTGGGCACAAACTATCGATCAAAGTCCATTGCTGCTGCTGATCCTAAAAAAAAATCATCTTCTCAAGAATCAGCTGCTGCTGCTGGAAAAAAATTAAAAAAGGAGTATTTGTATTAATTTTTATTTACATTTGTAAAAATAAGGCCCAAAAAATCTCTTGAAAAAATAACACGACTCCTAATCTATCTCTTGGAAAGTGATCAAATTCAAGTTGAGAGCAATGGTGAAAGGATTATAATTCAGGGCACGAGCTATAATCTACTTGATTTAATGTATGACATGGTTACAAATCGTAAAGGACTCTTATCATTTGACACTCGTCTATACAAATTTCTAAATACATTAAACTTCCCCAAAAGTCTTATTGTCAATAGAAAAATTCTAAAAAAATTAAATGAACATGCATCATCATCATCAACATTAAAATATGAACTTGAAGAAGAAGAAGCTTTTAAATCCATTTTGGAAAAAACTAGCACACCACTGAGAGCTAGACAAAAGCGAAGACGTATCAAGTCAACGTCTCCGTCACCAGCAGCAGCCAGTATACAAAAGGGTAGCGGACGTTACACAACGTGTTTACGTTCAAAATGGCTGAAGTTCTGAAAGGTGTTTATGAAAATATTTTTGAAGTTGTGAGCATAAGTCTCTCCAACCCTCATTATGAGGTTAAAGGTTTTTACCGTATAATTATACGCGAATGTCTTCAAGGTTAGCCAAGTAACTCTTTGCATATGACTCAAAAACTTCAGGCCGCTGAATCTCAAAACACTCAATCGTTTTACACAAAGTATATAATGCAAGCAGATCTCTTGACTCTATATGACCTTCAAAGACGTCACAATACACCGTACAAGTATATTCTACATGCAATCAGTGTTTTTAGTCGCTATGCATATGCAAGTCCAGTGCGATCAAAGAGAGGTTTTGAAGTTGACCGTGCCATTTAGATTAGTTTTGAACAGGATTCATATAAAAAATCCAACCAGTTTATGGTAGTGAATCTCTTGCTTCTAAACTTACGGCTGTAGTAGAGAAATATGGTAAATTGCACAATCAGAGTCACAGTCCTAAAACTGCTTTAGTGTCTGAGAGACTGATCAGAATTCTTCGAATTATACTTTCAAGATCCTTTACATTGAAAAATACGTCGGCTTTTATTCGTGATTTAGATAAAATCATGTTGATTTATAATCAACGACCTCCTCAATCATTGTCCAACTCTACGCCAACGGAAGTTCATCATTCTGATCATGACACAATTGACACCTTTATTAAACAATATTACAATGAATCAATGTTCAAGAAGAAGAAGAAGAAAAACAAATTCAATGTTGGTGATACGGTTTGAATTAATAGAACAACTAATGTTTTTGAAAAGGGGACTTACTTGTGGTCCACTGAACTTTTTAAAGTGTCAAAAATAATAGACACTAAACCCATAACTTATCGCCTGCGTGATACCAAAGATGAAGAGATTCTCGGCGGCTTTTATGACTATGAATTGCAAAAAGTTAAAAATGCTAGTGAAATCTATCAAATTGAAAAGATATTAAAGTCACATACTCGCGGGGGTAAGAAACAGTTACTTGTTCGCTGGCTAGGATACAACTCTGATTTTGATTCTTTGATTGGTGTTGAAGATATTGACAATGCCCAATGATTTCTATGTAACTTTCATGTCCAACGTTTCTGATCCTCTCTACAATGACTTGAATAAGACAAGTGATTTTTGGACAAAACTCTCACCCGCCATCAAATTTGACGGTGCATATGAAGTGGCCCTTGTCGACTGTATCCTCAAAAATACCTATGACATCCTGAGAAAGGATCGCGTGTATGATATAAAAGTTATACCATTCGATTGGCCTATGAATGGGTTGGGCTATGCCGACTATGAATGGGTTGAAGCACTTAAATCTAGTGACTATCCACATGTCGGATTGAAATATATTGAATATGATAATATGAGGGATTTGTGTCGTACAATCAATAGAAAAATCTCATATCGTCAGAATGGTACATTCCATTTTAATTATTCATTGGAACATGATAGGATTTACATTAGCTCACCTGTTGACACTGAAATAATTATTCTCAATGACAATTTGAGAGATGTTCTTGGCTTTAAACAGAATATGATACATGGGAAAAATGCTGGCGCTGTTTACGGGATGGATCAAGTTATTTTTGCTGATTATCCACCTGGTTTTGCCTCGGACTCTTGAATATTTCTCTATGCATCCTTTGTGGAAACGTCGAGAGTCGGTAATTCAAATGTCCCCCTCCTACGTGTTCTTGAACTAAAAACAACTCATGAACTTGTTCATCACTATAATATAAAGCATCTTCAGTATGTTCCTGTAAACACTTCCTATTTGTAACTCTGTCAGTTAACAATAAGAATTAATTTGGGTGATCCTATAGCAATAACAAAAGGCCTAGCAGTGATTACATGTCATTTTCGATCCATTGTAAACGACGGTAAAATCACCTAAAAAAATGAACAATAGAAGAATTCCATTTGTCTGTCCCGATATAGATTGTTATCTCGGTGCTATGAGTCCACGTCAAATAGGAAATTGATTGGACTATTACAAGGGTCGTACTACAATGTCTGGCTATTGTCTGGGTAGCTGGTTTGCTAAGCTATTTCGTTCTGCACTACCCCTTGCCAGAAAATATCTTGTACCTGCTGCATCAAATTTCGCAGCCTCCACACGACAGGACTGGGGGTCGGGCACGAATCTCAAGGAGAGTGTTAAAGAAAATATTAGATCTTCAGCAAGAGCCGTTGGCAAACAATTAAAATCTCGACAAAATGGGGAGGGATTGAAAAGGATGCGTTTGCGTCATTCACTCATCAGTCTCCAGCCAGGCAGGAAGCACAGGACATCAACAAGGACTGTGAGAAATAAAACGACAAAGACCAATAAGCAGCAGAAGAAGAAGAAGAAAAAGATTGTTAGATCAAAGAAGGATTTCTTCTCTTAAGATGACTTATCTCCCTCACAAGGAATCATATCCATCAATCGGTTCCTCATTGAATCTATTCAATGCTAAAAATGTTGATGTCAGTGTCAAGTATAGCTACTATGAACAATTTCATCCCCAACAGCCCCTCTCGTAAAATATTCACTTTCAGATATTTTCCAATGAAGACTTTTTAATTTATTTGTCATCAACGTTTATTGATTTAAATGTTGCGGCGAAGGAAAAGTCAGACAAAACAACCCCAAATACTGTTGATGATCTCTCCTACGAAAAATGTATTCTACACAATCTATTCAAACAAATTTATCTATTTATTAATGGAACATTGGTGAGCACTAGCAATAATTTATCCAACTATGCAAGCTACTTACAATTTATGATGATGACGCCAAAGGTGTACAAGGAGATGAGAGGACAATCATTGGGTTATGAATATCGAACAGGTGTTGATACTGACGGTGATTTGACTACTGCAGTTACCCAGGAGTATCATATAGTTGGAAAATTAAATCATGAGATATTCAATATATCCCAATAGCTACCCCCCAATGTCTAGATTGACATAAAGTTACAGATGGCCCCATCGAATTTCAGTGTAAGAAAAACACGTCTATCATCTCAAGATTCGTATGTCGTTATAACATCGGCCCGACTCAACTTTCGGAAAAAAAAAATAATTAGATCGGTTGCAGGCGCTGTGGAGAATATCAGAGCAACTGGCAACAACATCAAACGTCCTGTCCCTCATCAGCTCGATAATCAACGTCACAGTGCCACCGGTTCTCGTAGCTATAGCGATTCATCGTTTATCAATGGAGAAATCCCATCAAAATTGGCTTTGGCCTTTGTGAAGAGTGGCAGTGCTGTTGGATCCTGGACTGAATCCCCCCATGATTTTAATTTTTTCAGTTTATCTAGCCTTGTGTGCAAAGTGAATGGTATTCCACTGTACACTCTATCATTTGATAAAAAATCCTATAGAACTCTGTACGAGTTGACCATGCAATCCCTAGATCATGACTCTCAACTATTTGAAAATGGAATAACCAAATCAATGTTTTCAAAAAATCATGGGGTTATTGTTTTGGACTTGTCAGGCACACAGGATATGAGCATAGTACGAACTGGGAATGTACTTTTAGAGTGTACATTTTCCGATGCTCTGACTGAGAGTATCAATCTAATATCACTGAGTCAATTTGAAACCTATTGGGAAATCACACCCGACGGCAGTGTTCTACTAGACCTTGCACCATGAACACAAATCAAATAATCAATGTATTTAGTATGGACCCATACATGTCCCAATACATGTCCTATTGCATACCCTCGGACTTCATTGAAAAAATTCCAATTGTTAACAATACCCTAATCATTGTTAATAGCAGTCCATCGACTTTGAAGACCGGTCATTGGCTATGCATATTTCAAACAGCGAAGAATATTGAATTTTTTGATCCTCTTGGTATATCGTATAAATCCTATGTTCCATACATCAGCAACTTTATTGAAAGCAGTGGGAAAACCATTATTCAAAATCAACGAAGAGTACAGGATTTAACAACTAAGACATGCGGCTTTCATGCACTACTCTTTTTCATGTTCAGATGTCGTGGCTACACCTACAAGCAGTTTCTCAACATCTACGTTGACTTACCTCAATTGAACGACTTTCTTGTGGATAATATACTTACAAGCTTATTTAATATTTATTTTTGTGCCATAATAATAAATTTTTCTAAAGTTGTTTTTTAAATTGTTTATTAATAAAAAAAAAATGATAGCCCAGATAAAAACGACTAGTCTACTCTTTTAAAATCAATCAAATAATATGTATTTTTAGACAAAGACAAGTTCTTGTCGATTCTCTGAAATAAAATTGTCATGAGTCTGATGTAGTTACCATCAGGTGTCCCTATTTCTACAGTAAAGTGTGACTTCACTCTTGTCATATCTCTTTGTATAATCAATGATACTATTCGCATTCATTCTATAGAATTCACATGTTTCAATTTGCGTATTTGAAGCAATTTCACAAACAGTGTCCTCAAATGTCGAATCACATTCTGTCACTGCCAAATAAAAATCAGTGGGATTATAATCATAACACCCAGTGTCTTCACAACAATGACTTAGAAACCATATTCTATTGTTGTTCCAACAGTTGAATCGTTGACCAGGTTCCTCCTCCCAGAACAATCTAAAACCACGACGATACCAATCTCGTAGCAATAAACTAAAATCCCGGTTAGGATTCTTTCCAATCATACCGGGATATGTACTCTCCCATTGCTTACATTTTTCATAATGACAATTGGAACATAGGTGGCCTCTAGGATGAGAGTCACACACCTCTTCAAGACAGGAATTACAACCTTTAATTTGTACAGCATATCCTCTATGCAATTTACACGGGTTGCATAATCTACACTTTTCATCATACTCCTCAATCATTGTGCAAGTCTCACATGATGACCAACTACCCAGTGAGTACATACATAGCGGACATGTATGAAACATTTTGTCATGTGTTGACGCTCTCACTGCCACAATGAAACTGAGCTAGCAACATCAAAAAATTGTCTGAGATAGAGAGAGAGAGAGAGGAGTAAATCATCCTTGAGCACCATCTTTCTTATGAAAAAAAAAAGACATAAATTTCTAAAAACTAATTTTTAAAATAATATCCACAATATCATTTTGCTGTGTCGTGATCAATATATCAATAAATTGTGTAAATGCATTTGGACCACGATGTAGAATCTTCATACAATAGTCTAATGATGGAGAATCAGTTTTCATTATATCGACAAGCATTCCCCGAGAAAATATCTTACTTTGAATAGACAACTCTAGAAAATCATCATCTAGAATCAAACGTTTGTCCATAATAATTAGATTCCTCATGATTCGATCTTTCTCGAATCTATCCATTTTTTAGAGTCCTAACTCTCTCACAACCAACTTCAGAATAATCAGAATCTCTTTTTGTAATAAAAATATATGATTTAATACTATAGAAAAAAAAAGAAGAAAAAATACAAGTGATTTATAAACATTTTTATTTAACCAACTTACAATAATAATAATATTAAATTATGAGTTTTGTTATGTTAGAAATATTTATATATACCATATAATGATGATCGAAGTTTGTTTATATGGAGAATATTTACTTTTCCAGCAAAACACAGCTGTTCCTCCTGCTTAAATTTGCTTAATGATATCACGTATCTAGCATACATAGTGTCCCATTCAAGACATAGTCTACAACCAACAGCTATTTCCACAGCTTCATTGGTTGCTCGTATATTATTGCTACTGCTGCTGTCGGTTCCATCGTTAATCTCCAATAACGTAAATGCACCACTCATTTTTTTTATCAACTAATATCCTTTCAAATAAAAAACTATTATCTTTGAATTTAATTATCTTACTCATATGAATTGTAGTGAAAACTGTTCATTATATTCAAATCCTAATCGCCAATCAAGTTATACACGTTCCTCTTGGCAAAGAGTGTGATGACCCGTAACTACTAGAAAAACCTGTTTGGTACATAGGAGGCTCAGAAATGGTAGGTACTACTCTACTTTAGTGATAGCCATGTTCAATAATAATCTGAGCCAGAAAAAAAAAATGAGTTTCAAAGCCCGCTAATGATAAAAGATGAATTTATGATTATGTAATTGTATTTGCCTAAAAAATGACACATTTTTGAATGCTCAGGGGACACATTCATGGACTAAAAAGTTAGCAACCCTGCTCGGGGGACCAATTCATGGACCAACAGGGAACCCTAGCTCCCATTATCTTGTACCTTTTCATGAAACCCATGACTTATGGAAGATGGTTGGGGGGGTGGCTGGGCATTGGACTTTTACATAGAGAGGGTAGATGAATCAAAATACACTATGTTCATCCAGGTTATCGAAATACGGCATCTGCAATATCTCTGGAATGTCTTCGTTTTTATCTTTCGTTTTGTTTACTTTATTAGTATTTTATTAAGATGGGTAATAGGTTTTACAGGTGTCCATACATTGACCATCTATATTAATTCAACGCATCTATGATTAATTATGCGTCGCATGATCACTGATGATTGCAAGAAAAGAGGGACTAACAGGAAATAACTGGTATGGTGGTGCAGAACAAGAATATGATGGAGTTGTAATAGCCCCATAAATCTGTGTCAAATCCTAATGATTGCGCGCTCTGTTGCTTCGTCAAGATTGTTTTTCAAGATTTGTATTGATCAAAGCTCTTTTTTTTAAGTCAACCAGAACATGTTCCGTAGCCTTTAAACTTTCCTTTTGCTAGCCATCTTTTAAACCTTTATCGAAAACAGTGATATCAGCCATGTTAATACCAATGCTGACCAATTCAAGTGATGCTTAGGCTGCAATAACGGCACCACATATCATATAATCACTAGACGACTCTATGAGCATGCGTCATATAATTATGTCCGTCAACCATGATATCAGCTATGTTAATGCCAGTGCAGATCAATCCAAGCAATACTTGAAGCTACAGGAACGTCTGTAATGTCACAATAAATACACCATACGTCATACAATCACGGATGATTGCGAGGAGAAGAGAAACTAATAGGAAATGACCCGTATTGTTGAAATTGGATAACCTCATAAAACTGTGTCAAGTCATAATAATTGCACGCGCTGCTACTTCATCAAGATCACATCAAGCTGCTACTTTTTCAAGATTTGTATTGATCAAAGCTTTTTTTTCAAGTTAACCAGCACATTTCCATGGCTATTAAGCTTTAATTTTGTAAGTCATCTATGTTAATACCAATGCCGATCAATTTAAGCGATGCTTAAGCTGCAATAAAATCCGATAATAACGCCACCACACGTCATATAATCAGTGTATTTGACCATATGTCACATAATTATTTACGTCAACCATGACATCAGTCCTGGTATTGCCAATCAATCCAAGCGGTACTTGAGCTACAATAAAGCCATATAATAACGTCACCAAGCGTCATATTATACTCACTGGTGATGGTGAGGAAAAGAGGTACTATCAGGAAATAATTCATGTGCTGGTGCTGAAAAAGAATATGACGAACTTGGAATACCCTTATAAAAGTGTATTGAATCGGATGATTTCTCTCTCTATTGCTTCGTCAAGATAATTTTTTAAGACTTTTATTGATCTAAGCTCCTTTTTCAACTCAACCAGCAAATTCTCCATGGCCATTAAGCTTTCATTTTGTGAGTCATCTTTTAAGTCTTTACTAGAGACGATAATATCAGCTATGTTAATTCCAATACCAATCAATCCAAGAGATGCTTGAGCTGCAATAAATTCTTGTGATGCAGTGACTAATATTGTTCGAGTAAGTCGACTCATCAAAATAGGATCAATTTTAAAGTCACGATCAATTCCATTTATTCCCTCCTCATTTTCTTCGTACAGCTGAGTAAGAAGTATCCACATTTTCATTTTTATCAGAGCTTCTGAACCAGATTTACTTTCCATTAATTGTGTATAACCATCACTTAGTTGTTCATTGTTTTCAAGAAGATCAAAAAATTCTTTACAAAACGCTGAAATTTCTACCATTGAAGTCTTGAGCTCCCTGCTCATTTCAATATCATCATCAAGTTTTGCTTGAACTCCAGCACATATCTTTTTTGTTGAAGATCCATTTTTCAGGACTGAGCTACCCATTGCTATCATTCCTGCTCCTGAAACGACTGTTCCAAAGGCTGTTAAAAGTAAAGATGTGGCTGCAGTTACTGGTGCCAGAACAATTCCAGTTAAGCTTAGAGTGCCTCCGACAACTCCCGCCGAGGAGCCTGTAAAATATAAACCAAATTAATTTTTTTTTCTGCATATACAGAACATTTACAACTACAAAGACAATAAAATTTGCCAGAAGTTTTTCTTTCCTTTATTATCTAAGGCCCTGTCTTATTTGGCATAGTTGTTTGTCTTAGTAAAAAAATAGTGGTAATAAGGATCTTTCATTTTCGGGCAGTGATGTGAATAAATCAAGTAGCACCAACAGCGCTGAATTAGAACTGAGTTCTATTATTCTTGTTTATCTTAGTAGGCCTACCCAGTTATAGATCCCGAATGGCTGTTGGCTCAGATTGCGAAGAAGAAATGGTATCGTCTTATAATTAGCTCGTTTTTCTCAACTCACAGACCCAAATATATTTTTTGTTTTTGTGTTTGTCGCATAAGTTTGTTGAAGTTGTAAGCTATTTTAAGACCACTTTTAAATGCTCAACTAACTCCAAATTTTATCAATGTATGCACTTCTGATGGGATTGCAATAATACAACATCAAAATCCACCCTCTCTTGCATACTCCTCCTCCTAGCCCTCTTGATATTTATAATGAAACGTCTACTGACTGAAATTGGAGACTTGTAAAAGTCCTGAGCATAGGCTAACTAGACGCAGTTTAAAATCGCATGACTACACTTCTTTTGCTGCTAGATTTATTTGATGTATCAGAGTGGCATTGAACAATAAACTGGGCATAGCAAAAAGTATAAAAATCACTGTTATGCAAGATTTGATAATTTGATAAAGGTTTATGCCAGCTTTGCCTCTCACTCAAACTACCTGTCTTGGCCTTTTCTCAAATTATTAAAAAAAAACTTTTTCTACAAAATAAGTTTTTCAGTCCTACTTATGTCCTACTTATGTTAATTTCTGTTCGTTTTGACTTTGACTCGGTTATTTATTGTAATTTCTGTTCGTTTTGGGTTTAAGATAAGATAAGATTTATTCATAATCAATTAATCATACAAGAAAATACATTATGCTAATCCCCCAAAGGCTCCTAGGCCTGGTTTCATTTATTTATCGATGCTGATTTGTGGTAGTTTCACGCTTGGTAGATTGTTTGATTTTATCTTTGCTCATTTTTGGTTTAATCGAATTCTTTCCTTTTCTTTGAAAACTTATTTTGTGGAAATTTTTTTTAAATTAATTTCTTTTCGTTTTATATTGACATTTTCTTTTCAGGGAAAAAGAAAATAAATCTTTTCGCTTTTTTTAAGACTTTATAGTTTGGCCTGCTATTTGTATGCTGGAGAAAAAATTTCAGGATCTGGGCAAAAATACTAGTGTTTGGAGACTAGTGTTATGCTGGAGAAAAAATTAAAAATCTGGACAAAAATACTAGTGTTTAATTTAGTTTCATACCTCCTCTAGTTGACCTGGAATAGAAGATTTGATACCATTCACAAAAAAATCTGTTTACTTTCTTTCATAGCTTGGATACACTTACGCTATTTTGAAGAGCAGAAGTAGCCCCGAAAGTTTGAACATAATACCCTCAGTTGTTCTTGGGATACTGCTGAGATGCCTTATTGGGAATAAACATTAATAGAGTGCATTTTGATTTAATTTTAAGGCAACATTTAATTTTTAAACATAAAGGTAAATGGGAGGGTGGACGTGGGAGGGGGATTAGTTTCCCTCCAATCACTTTCGACTATTAAAAAGGGCCTCAATCCTTTCTATTTTCAATCGAATGAGCCCTTTTTGAAGTTCCTAAGACGACTCCTTCTATACGAAGCGCCCTGATCTAAACAACAACAACAACAACAAAATAATACATTATTCCCACATCGATCTTTACTATAAAAATGTCAAGCCTCCTAATCTCTTTCGACTATTAACAAGGGCACTAGGCCTTTCAATTTCCAATCGAATGAGCCCTTTTTTGAGTTTCTACGACAACCCTTTCGATAAACACCTTATATGCCCCCAGGGCATAAATTACAACCCTTTCCCTAAGGGCTTTGAGGGTGGTTGTCATCCTCTAAGACCTAATTTCCAGAACCTTTAACTACGTTAAACAAAATGGCTATCTCAAAATTTTAATTAGATGTGTCTGGGAAAATGGTGGGCTTGAAAGGGTTTTTAGTCGCTCTCCAGTAACTTTCAACTATTAAAAAAGGCACTAGCCCTTTCAATTTCCAATCAAATGAGCCCTTTTGAAGTTTCTACGACAACGCTTTCAATAAAAACCTTATATGCCCCCAGGGCATAACTTACAACCCTTGCCCCGAGGGCTGGGGAAGGGGGTTTGTCATCCTCAAAGACCTAATTTCCAGAACTTTCTGCAACGTGAAACAAAATGGCTATCTGAAAACTTTGATTGGATGTGTTTGGGGGAATGGTGGGCGTGACAGGGGGGTTAGTTACCCTCCAATCACTTTCAACAATAACTTCCAATCACTTTTAAAAAGGGCACTAGCCCTCTCAATTTCCAATTGAATGAGCACCTTTTGAAGTTTTTACGACAACTCTATCTATAAAAACCTTATATACCCCTAGGGCATAACTTGCAACCTTCGCCCTGGGGACTCTGGGGGGTTTGTCAACCTTAAATAAATAATCTCTAGAACTTTAAACTGCGTTGAATATGGCTATCTCTAAAATGGCTATCTCTAAACTTTGATTGAATGTGACTGGGGAAATGGTGGGCCTGAGAGGGGGGTTAATTACTCTCCACTCACTTTCGACTATTAAAAAGGGCAATTTCAATTTCCAATCAAATGAGCCCTTTTTGAAATTTCTACAACAACTTTCTATATAAACCTTATATGTCCCCAGGAGATAACTTACAACCCTTGTACTGAGGGCTCTGAAGGGGTTATCATCCTAAAAGACCTAATTTCTAGAACTTTCGACTACGTTTAACAAAATGGATATCTCAAACTTTTGATTGGATATGTTTGGGGAAATTATGGGCGGAAGAAGAGGGTTAGTTGTCCTTCAATCACTTTCGACTATTAAAATGGCAATAGCCATTTCAATTTCCAATTGAATGAGCCCTTTTTGAAGTTTCTACAACATCACTTTCTATAAGAAACCTTATATGCCCCCAGGGCATAACTGACGACCATTGCCCCGAGGGCTGTGGGGGTGGAGAGGTTGTCATCCTTAAAGACCTAATTTCCAAAGCTTTCAACTACTTTGAATAAAATGGCTATCTATAAATTTGGATTAAATGTGTTTGGGGAAAAGGTGGGCGTGAGGGGGGAGGGGGGGGGGTAGTTGCCCTCAAATCACTTTCGAGACTATTAAAAAGGGCACTATCCCTTTGAATTTTCAATCAAATGAGCGCTTCTTCAAGTTTCTACGACTAAGATTTCAATAAAAACTTATATGCCCCCGGGGCATAACTTATAACCCCTGCCCTGAAGACTGTGGGGGGAGTGTTCTAATCAAAGGTATAATTTCATGAAGTTTAAACTACGTGGATCAAAATTGCTATCTTAAAATTTCTATTGGATGTTTTTGGTGAACTGGTGTGAGTGGAAGTAGTGATGGTTACCTTCCAATCACTCTTGATTGTTGAGAAAGGCCCTAGTCATTTCAATTTCCAATTGAATGAGTCCTTTTTGAAGTTTCTACGACAAAGTGTTCTATGAAAACCTTATAGGCCCCAAGGACATAATTTATAACCGTTGCCCTGGGGGCTGTGGGGGGGGGGGAGGGGTTGTCATCCTCTAACACCTAATTTCTAGAACTTTCAACTACGTTGAACAAAATAGCTATCTTAAAAATTTGATTGGACGTGTTTGGGGAAAGAGTGTGCGTGAGAGGGGGGTTAGTTTCCCTACTATCACTTTCGACTATTAAAAAGGGCACTAGCCCTTTGAATTTCCAATCAAATGAGCCAGTTTTGAAGTTTCTACGACAACGCTTTCTATAAAAACCTTATTTGCCCCCAGGGCATACTTACAACCCTTGCCCTGAGGGCTGTGGAGGTGTGTCCTCCTCAAAAACATAATTTCTATCTGGAAAACAGGTACGCTGAACAAAATGGCTATATAAGAACTTTGATTGGATATGTTTGGGGAAAAGGTGGGCGTGAGAGGGGGGTTAGTTGCCCTCAAATCACTTTTGACTATTAAAAAGGGTACTAGACCTTTGAATTTCCAATCGAATGAGCCCTTTTCAAGTTTCTATGACACATATTTCAATAAAAACTTATGTGCCCCTTGGGCATAATTTCTAACTTGCATCCTTAAGACTGTGGGGGGAGTGTCCTGCTCAAAGGTATAATTTCCTGAACTTTAAACTGCGTGGAACAAAAAGGCTATCTCAAAATTTTGATTGGATGAGTTTGGGGAACTGGTGGCCGTGCAACGGGTGCTAGTTGCCTTCCAATCACTTTCGACTATAAAAAGGTCACTATCCCTTTCAATTTTCAATTGAATGAGCACTTTTTGAAGTTTCTACGAAAACACTTTCTATAAAAACCTTATATGCCCCCAGGGTATAACTTACAACCCTTGTCCTGAGGGCTGTGGGTGGGGTGTCATCCTCAAAGACATAATTTCCAGATCTTTCAACTACGTTCAACAAAATGACTATCTCAAAATTTGGATTGGATGTGTTTGGGGAAAAGGTGGGCGCGAGAGGGGGGTCAGTTACCCTCCAATCACTTTCGACTATTAAAAAGGGCACTATCCCTTTGAATTTCCAATCGAATGAGCCTTTTTTGAAGTTTCTACGACAACGCTTTCTATAAAAAACCTTATATGCCCCCAGGGCATAACTTACAACCCTTGCCCTGAGGGTTGTGGGGGAGTGACCTCCTCAAAAATATATTTTCTATCGGGAAATCAACTACGCTGAACAAAATGGCTATCTTAAAATTTTCATTGGATGTGTTTGGTCGAATAATGGGCGTGGGTAAGAGGCTAGTTTCCCTCCAATCACTTTCGACTATTAAAAAGGGCACTAGCCAGTCAAATTTCCAATCGAATGAGCTCGTTTCAAAGTTTCTACGACAACTCCTTCGATACGAAGTGCCCTGGTCTAAGACCAAGAAAAAAACTAATAAATTGTTCCAACATCGTTCTTTACTTGGACAGTGCTATTGCGCTGCCTATCATTATTTTTTTTTCCCAGAGGCAATTCATATGGAAGGGGGTCGTCGTATAAACTACAAAGGAGGCTCATCCGATTTAAAATCTAAAGTTCTATTGCCCTTTTTAAGAGTCAAAAGTGAACGGAGGGCAACTAGCCCCCCCCCCCGCGCCCTTTTGTTCCCAAATGAATCTGATAAAAAAATTTAGATAGCCATTTTGTTAAAAATAGTTCTATGTTTACATAACGAAAATTCCAGGGTCGACACAACTCTCAAGGGCCCGGGGGCAGGCGTTGCAAGTTATGTCCTGGGGACATATATGGTTCTTATGGAAGGAATGCTCGTATAAACTTCAGAGACGGCTCATTTGATTGGAAACGGAAATTTCTAGTTCACTTTTTAAGAGTCAAAAGATATCAGAGGTTAGACAGGCCCCCACGCCCTTTTTCCGAAATGCATCCGATAAAATTTTTTAGATAACCATTTTGTTAAATATAGTTCAAAGATCATATAACAAAAACTCTGGTGTCGACACCCCCCCCCCCCAGAGTTTGGGGGCAGGCGTTGTAAATTATACCCTGGGGGCATATCTGGTTCTTATGGAAGGGATGCTCGTATAAATTTCAAAGAGGGCTCATTTGAATGGAAATTGAAAATTCTAGCTCACTTTTTAAGCCAAAAGAGATCGGAGGGCACCTAGCCCCCCACTCGCCCCCCGCCACGCCCTTTCTTCCTCAAACCCATCCGATAAGAACTTTAAGATCGCCATTTAAACAAAAAATAGATCAAATATCATGTAACGAAAACTCCGGGGTCGACACAGCCCTCCAAGGCCCGAGGGCAGGCGTTGTAAGTTATGCCCTGGGGGCATATATGGTTCTTATGGAAGAGATGCTCGTAGTAATTCAGAAACGGCTTATTTGATTGGAAACTGAGAGTTCTAGTTCAGGTCTTGAGAGTCAAAAGAGATTGGAGGGCAAGTAGCCTTCCCATGCCTGTTTTTCCCCAAATGCATCCGATGAAAATTTTGAGATAGCCATTTTGATAAAAATTGTTCAAAAGTCAGATAACAAAAACTCAGGTGTCGACAAAACCCCCCAGGGCCCGGGGACAGGCGTTGTAAGTTACGCCCTGGGGACATATATGGTTCTTATGAAAGGGATGCTCGTGTGAACTTCAGAGAGGGCTCATTTGATTGGAAATTGGAAGTTCGTGTTCACTTTCGAAATTCATAAGAGATCCGAGGGCAACTAGCCCCCCCCCCCCACCCCTTCTATTTCCAAACCCATCTGATGAAAACTTTGAAATAAACATTTTGTTAAAAATAGTTCAAAGGTCGGATAAGAAAACTCCGATGTCAATATAGCCTCCAGGGCCCAGAGGATGGCGTTCTAAGTTATGCCCTGAAGGTATGCATGGTTTTTATGAAACGGATGCTCGTACAAATTTCATAGAGAGCTCATTTGGTTGGAAATTGAAAATTTTAGTTCACTTTTTAAGAGTCACAAGATTGAAGGGCAACAAGCCCCTCACGTAATTTTTTCCCCAAACCCATCCGCTACAAATTTTGAGATACCCATTTTCTTAAAAATTGTTCAAAAATTAGATAGCAAAAACTTCGGTGTCGACACAACCCCCCAGGGCCCGGGGCATAGGGGTTGTAAGTGTTATTGTCCTGGGTGCTTATAGTAGAGATGGGGGTCCGACTCCCATGTGGCACCCCTGCTGCCACCTACAACTTTTTTTAACACCATATATTGGCACGAGAACCACGTGGTTTATGGTTTTTTGTCACTGAGAATTTGAAAAACAGGAATTTTGTCACATTTATGTATGTTTTCTTGGATGGTTATGTGTGTTGGTCGATTTATTTGATGTTTTCATGGATTTTTAATGGTTTTTGTCAGTGAAAATTTCAAAAACAGGGACTTTGTCACATTTATGGATGTCAACAGCAATTCATGTCTGTTATATGGTTTTCTCAGTGAGAATGAAAAAACAGGAATTTTCTCACTTGAAAAAACAGTAATATTGTCACATTTATGGTTGTTTTCATGGATGGTTATGTGTGTTGTTAGATTTATTTGATGTTTTTCTCGGATGTCAACATCAAATTATGGATGTTTTATGGTTTTTGTCAGTGAGAATGAAAAAACAGTAATTTTCTCACTTAGAAAAACAGTAACTTTCTCACTTGTAAAACCATAAACCACGTGGTCCTGTCACGAGTAGCACATGTGAACTTGATTTACATAATCGCTAGGGGAAATTATTGATTCACGAAGGGGAGAATTAAGAAACATTAAGGCTTCTTTAATCTTAGGTCTGAGGGATAAACGTTCTTTAGGTCAGAGAGAAAAATTAATATTCTATTTTTAAATAGGGCTTCATTGATCTTTAGTGTCAGGAATTATAATTGACATCACTTGTTATCTTGGAATTATGCGGGAGTCTAAAGAGATAGAAATTCTATTTTTAAATACGGCTTCACGGAGCTTTAAGTCGGAGAGATAAATTGATATTCTAACGAAACCCTAATAGTTTAGCTAGGAAAATTTATGAGATGAAGAGATTAACGTAGGAAAGGGTTTCCTAGAAATTTGAAATGCGTTAGCGCAGAGATGCCAAACAAAAGAAACACGCTGAAATTACGTTTAGGGATTATTTGGGCGAAACTGTTTTATCCATTTTATGGGATTATTTCGGCGAAACAGTTAGAGACATTTTGAAAGAAGATTTTAGGAAAGGTTTTAGAAGGGAATTTGAGGGTGAAACTCTGTGGTCGTTATAATACACAAGTTGCATTTGAACAGTGTTGTGAGGTCCTCTACCCCAACCCCAAAGGGTTCCGATCCCCCACCCCAACCCCGAAGGAAGCCCCCGGTACTCAAAGGTCCCCCAAGCTCCCATAGAGCCCCAACCCCCCAAACGCCCTCCTCAGACCCTCAAAGGCCCTCCTCTGGTCCTCAAAGGGCCCCCCGGACCACCAAAGGGCACCCCGGACCCCCAAGGCCCTCCCCCCAGGCCGCCAAGGTCCCCCAGACTCCCAAAGAGCCACCGATGCCCCCAAAGGCCCACCCAGACCCCCAAAGGCCATTCCCGGGCCCCCCAAAGGCCCATCAAGCTCCCAAAGGACCAACGAGGTCCCAAAGGCCCTATACCGGTCCCCAAATGTCCCCCAGGCCCCCAGCTGTCCTCCCGGACCCCCAACGGCCCTCCCCCGGCCCCCACAGGGCCAACCGGCTCCCAAAAGACCACTCGGTCCTCAAGTGTCCCCCAGACGCCCAACGGCCCCCCCAGTGCCCCAAAGGCCCTTCCCTGGGCCCCCACGGGCCCCCGGCCCAGTCGCGCAAGAACACAGCGACGCCGCCCCCTCCACCCTCCAAACAGCACTCTCTGGACCCTCAGGCACCCAAGTGCCTTTGGGATATAAAAATGTATACATTTTTTACTAACTGTCTATTTTTTACAAACTTTAGTCCATTTCAATCCCAATATAAATAAATATCTGTGAGATATTAACTTCTAGTACATATCTAAATATAATTTTTTGCATGGAAACCACTCTTTTCTAATCTTTGATATCTCTTCGATATCTCATAATCGAATATTTTTAGGTAATTTCTATTAATAATCATTGCCATTGAACTCTAAATACTATTTTTTCTAATCCTTACTAATTTCTATGCTTTCACCCCTATTTCTTCGCCGCTATCTCATAAGCGAATATTTTTCATGTGTAATTTCAATTAATACTCACCATTTGAAACTCAAAATCCCCTATTTTTCAAAATTGAATATCACAAAGTTTCAAGAGAAAGAAACTGAGAGATTATTCACATTTATCAATTTGTCACATATGGATCCCGTAATTTGCGCAAGGATATTTTAAAATAGCCTTCAATCTTACAAATCCTTGCCAATATTTTAGTGATGGGGAAACATTGTTGACAATATACTGAGTTAACGGTTTACAGCATTTA
Organism: Artemia sp. Qi Xiang Cuo; assembly: GCF_049724085.1. NCBI lineage: Eukaryota > Metazoa > Arthropoda > Branchiopoda > Anostraca > Artemiidae > Artemia > Artemia sp. Qi Xiang Cuo. The sequence continues at coordinate 44,794,969 of NC_142796.1, forward strand.
ATTGTATTGTTTCCTTGTCTGAAGTTCAGGCTTGGAAATTGGAACACTAGCACGGTGGTTTACAATAATTGTGAGCTAATGAAGAGTTCACCGAGCCTGTAGAACGGACTTAGAGAGAAGCTTGGTCTGATGTAGTCTAACAATATGGTTTTTGGCAGACATTATGTAAACGGCTGGGAGCCGCGGAGCCCGGAATGCGCCGATGGGTCCGCGGCGTGCTGTGGGGCAAGGTTCGGGACGCGCCGGGGGAAGTGCCGCGGGTCTGGGACGCGCCCAGGGCTCGAGAAACATCGTAGGAAGCGATGCGGGCCCCGTGAAGCGCCACGGGGATGCGCTGTGGCTCCGAAAAGCGCCGAAAAAAAAAAAATGGCGGGGGGGCGAGTGAGCACTTTTAATAGTGACAAAATAGAAATGAAAAGATAATTGTTTCTTACTTCAGTGTCTAACCATTTCTCTTCGAAATTTAGCGATTTTAGCTATAACAATTTTCCTAAATTTAGGGGAGGGGGCGTGAATCCATGATTTTTGTTGGGGACGGGGTTAGCACTTTTAATAGTGACAAAATAGAAATGAAATTTAATTTAAACACTTTTTTTTTCAGATATAATAATGTTTGTTGGATTGACACAGAATATATTGGTCTGAAATATTCCGCAACTGGCATTATATTCGAAGCAGCTTTCTTACTCCTAGACAATCAACGACGTGAAATTCATTGCTATAAATGGAACATCAGATACAATATGTATAAGTACGAGAAAAACAGATGGAGTCCAACACTAAATTTTATAAATCGAAATGGCTTTTACGTTAAAACCATACGACCACATAATGAAAATGGCCATGAAATAAAACATGTACAAGAGGAAATTCAGGAAATATGCAGTTTTTTCGGTGTGCAAGCTGTTTATGTTAAGGGAAACGTGCCAACTGATAAACTCTTACTAGAAAAATTTGATAAAAACATAGCATTCTTGAATTTAGAAGACTTCAAATGTGAAAAATACCTACATTCAGTACATGACCCAGAAGATGAAGTTAGATATTTCGCTAAATGGATACCGGAAAAGATACCTGACATGGAAAAATGCATCAGATATCCAAAGTCCTAAACTTGCTCCTCCTCATATCAAATGGATTAAGCTTCTTTTTTTTTTAAATATGTCATTATTTTTTTTAAAATTTTTTAAATATGTTTAATCAATAAATATCTTAAGCCACAACCTTTTTTATTCTTTAGAATAGTCCATCACCATGAAAATTATACTTTCAGATTCAACATGCCAGGGAACACACTTTCAAGTTCAGCATGTTGGAGAACCCTAAATAGTCACCCCTAAAAAGTAAGTTAACCCTAAAAGGTTAAAGAATTTTTCTGAAATTATCTTAAGCCTGAGACGTTTTTATTCTTTAGAATAGACCTTCGCCACGAAAATTAGACTTTCAGATTCAACATGCCAGGGAACACACTTTCAAGTTCAGCATGTTGGAGAACCCTAAATAGTTATCCATAAATAGGTAAGTTAACTCTAAAAGGTTAAAGAATTTTTCTGAAATTATCTTAAGCCTGAGACGTTTTTATTCTTTAGAATAGTCCATCGCCACGAAAATTAGACTTTCAGATTCAACATGTCAGGGAACACACTTTCAAGTTCAGCATGTTGGAGAACCATAAATAGTCACCACTAAAAAGGCAAGTTAACCCTAAAAGGTTAAAGAATTTTTCTGAAATTAAATTAAGCCTGAGACGTTTTTATTCTTTACAATATTACATACCCACGAAAAATATAAATTAAAAATCAAAAATACACGGAACACACTTTAAAGTTAAACATTTTTGAGAAACCAAAATATTCATACATAAAAAGGTAAGTTAACACTAAAAGGTTAAAGAATTTTCCTGAAATGACACTGTTAGATCCAAGATGTCAGGGAACAAACTTTCAGGTTCAGAATCTAGGAGAACAATAAACGATCACCCCTAAAAATAGAAGTTAACACTAAATGGATAAAGAATTTATCTATTTATATAGAGTTTCAACTAGCTATGACTAAGTTTGTTAAAGACAAACTATTTTCTTGAGAAAAAACACAAACTCAGAAAATATGTTCAATGTTTCTTTAGTACCTACGCAATTAGGCTTAAATGAAGATATTTATGCAGAGTTTCAACAAGCTATGGCTAAGTTTGATAAAGACAAGCTATTTTCTTGCGAAAACACACAAACTCAGAAAAAATGTTCAATGTTCCTTTAGTAACTACGCAATTGGGCTTAAATGAAGATATTTATTCAGAGTTTCAACTATCTATGGCTTATTTTTCTAAATACCATCTAATTTCGTTCGTAAACACACAAAATCACAAAAAAATGTTCAATGTTCCTTTAGTACCTACGCAATTAGGCTGAAATGAAGATATTTATGCAGAGTTTCAACTAGCTATGGCTAAGTTTGATAAAGACAAGCTATTTTCTTGTGAAAACACACAAAATCAGAAAAAATGTCCAATGTTCCTTTAGTACCTACGCAATTAGACTAAAAATGAAGATTTTTGAACATACTAAATGATGATTAAATTAATATATTTATGCAGAGTTTCAAATAGCTATGGCTAAGTTTATTAAAGACAAGCTATATTCTTGCGAAAACACACAAAATCAGAAAAAATTTTATCGGTTCCTTTATTAAATACGAAATTGGACTGAAATGAAGATATTTATGCAGAGTTTCAACTAGCTATGCCTAAGTTTGCTAAAGACAAGCTATTTTCTTGCAAAAACACACAAAATCAGAAAAAAAAAATGTTCAATGTTCCTTTAGTACCTACGCAATTAGGCTGAAATGAAGATATTTATGCAGAGTTTCAACTAGCTATGGCTAAGTTTGATAAAGACAAGCTATTTTCTTGTGAAAACACACAAAATCAGAAAAAATGTCCAATGTTCCTTTAGTACCTACGCAATTAGACTAAAAATGAAGATATTAGTACCTACGCAATTAGGCTTAAATGAAGATATTTATGCAGAGTTTCAACTAGCTATGGCTAAGTTTGCTAAAGACAAGCTATTTTCTTGCGAAAACACACAAAATCAGAAAAAATGTCCAAAATGTTCCTTTAGTACGCTCCCAATTAAACTAAAAATGAAGATATATATGCAGAGTTTCAACTAGCTATGGCTAAGTTTGATAAAGACAAGCCATTTTATTGCGAAAAAACACAAAATCAGAAAAAATGTACAATGTTCATTTAGTACCTACGCAATTAGGCTAAAATGAAGATATTTATTCAGAGTTTAAACTATAGATTGATAATTTTTATAAAGACAAGCTATTTTCTTGTGAAAACACACAAAATCAGAAAAAATGTTCAATTTTCCTTTATTACCTACGCAATTATACTAAAAATTAAGATATTTATGCAGAGTTTCAACTAGCTATGGCTAAGTTTGCTAAAGACAAGCTATTTTCTTGCGAAAACACACAAAATCAGAAAAAATGTTCAATGTTCCTTTAGTACCTACACAATTAGACTAAATATGAAGATATCTATGCAGAGTTTCAACTATCTATGGCTAAGTTTGCTAAAGACAAGCTATTTTCTTATGAAAACACACAAAATCAGAAAAAATGTTCAATGTTCCTTTAGTACCTACGCAATTAGACTAAAAATGAAGATATTTATGCAGAGTTTCAAGTAGCTATGGCTAAGTTTGATAACGACAAGCTATTTTCTTGTGAAAACACACAAAAACAGAAAAAAATTTAAAATGTTCCTTTAGTACCTACGCAATTAGACTAAAAATGAAGATATATATTCAGAGTTTAAAACCATCTATGAATAATTATGATATAGACAAGATATTTTCTTGCTAAAACACACAAAATCAGAAAAAATTTTCAATTTTCCTTTAGTACCCACACAATTAGACCAAAAATGAAGATGTTTATGCCGAGTTTTAACTATCTATGGCTAAGTTTGCTAAGGACAAGCTATTTTCTTGTGAAAACCCACAAACTCAGAAAAAATGTTCAATGTTCCTTTAGTACCTACGCAATTAGACTAAAAATGAAGATATTTATGCAGAGTTTCAACTAGCTATGGCTATGTTTGCTAAAGACAAGCTATTTTCTTGAGAAACCCAAAAACCTCAGAAAAATGTTATATGGTACCTGAGTAAATAAGAAAATAGAAGTAAATGGAAGATATTTATGCAGATCTTCAACTATATATGGCCAAATATGCTAAAGACGATCTATTGTCTTGAGAAAACACAAAATCAAAAACAATTCAAATGGTGCTGTAGCACCAACGAAATTCGGATTAAATGAAGAGATTTATGAAAAGATTCAACTAGCTATGGCTAAGTTTGCTAAATACAACCTATTTTCTTGTGAAAACACACAAAATCAGAAAAAATGTTCAATGTTCCTTTAGTACCTACGCAATTAGATTAAAAATGAAGATATTTATGCGCAGTTTCAACTAGCTATGGATAAGTATGATAAAGACAATCTATTTTCTTGCGAAAACACACAAAATCAGAAAAAATTTGCGATTTTCATGTAGTAACAAAGCAAATAGTAAAAAAATGAAGATATTTATTCAGAGTTTCAACTAGCTATGGCTAAGTTTGCTAAAGACAAGCTATTTTCTTGGGAAAACACACAAAATCAGAAAAAATGTTCAATTTTCCTTTAGGACCTACACAATTAGTCTAAAAATGAAGTTATTTATGCAGAGTTTCAACTAGCTATGGCTAAGTTTGCTAAAGACAAGCTATTTTCTTGTGAAAACACACAAATCAGAAAAAATGTTCAATGTTCCTTTAGTACCTACGCAATTAGGCTGAAATGAAAATATTTATGCAGAGTTTCAACTATCTATGGCTAAGTTTGCTAAAGACAAGCCATTTTGTTGCGAAAACACACAAAATCAGAAAAAATTTTCTATGTTACTTTAGTACCTACGCAATTAGTATGAAATGAATATATTTATGCAGAGTTTCAACTAGCTATGGGTAAGTTTGCTAAAGACAAGCTATTTTCTTGCGAAAACACAAACAAAATCAGAAAAAAAATTTTCAATGTTCCTCTAGTACCTATGCAATTAGGCTGAAATGAAGATATTTATGCAGAGTTTCAACTAGCTATGGCTAAGTTTGCTAAAGACAAGCTATTTTCTTGCGAAAACACACAAAATCAGAAAAAATATTGTTAGGTTAGATTAAGTTAGATTAGGTTAGGTTAGCCTACGTACGCGCCCATATAGGTTAGGTTAGATTAAGTTAGGTTAGGTTAAGTTAGGTTAGGTTAGATTAAGTTAGGTTAAGTTAGGTTAGGTTAGGATAGGTTAGATTAAGTTAGGTTAGGCTAAGTTAGGTTAGGCTAGGTTAGCCTACGTACGCGCTTGTACGTAGGCTAACCTAGCCTAACCTAACTTAGCCTATCCTAACTTAATCTAATCTATCCTAACCTAACCTAACCTAACCTAACTTAATCTAACCTAACCTAACTTAACTTAATCCAAACTAACCTAACCTAACCTATATGCACCCGTACGTAGGCTAACCTAACCTAATCTAACTTAACCTAACCTAGCAATATTTTTTCTGAGTTTGTGTGTTTTCGCAAGAAAATAGCTTGTCTTTAGCAAACTTAGCCATAGCTAGTTGAAACTCTGCATAAATATCTTCATTTAAGCCTAATAGAGTAGGTATTAAAGGAACATTGACCATTTTTTCTGAGTTTGTGTGTTTTCGCAAGATAATAGCTTTTCTTTAGCAAACTTAGCCATAGATAGTTGAAACTCTGCATAAATATCTTCATTTCAGCCTAATTGCGTAGGTACTAAAGGAACATTGAACATTTTTTCTGATTTTGTGTGTTTTCGCAAGAAAATAGATTGTCTTTAGAAAACTTAACCATAGATAGTTGAAACTCTGCATAAATATCTACATTTTTAGCCTAATTGTGTATGTACTAAAGGAACATTGAACATTTTTTCTGATTATGTGTGTTTTCGCAAGAAAATAGCTTGTCTTTAGCAAACTTAGCCATAGCTAGTTGAAACTCTGCATAAATAACTTCATTTTTAGTCTAATTGTGTAGGTACTAAAGGAACATTGAACATTTTTTCTGATTTTGTGTGTTTTCGCAAGAAAATAGATTGTCTTAAGCAAACTTAGCCACAGATAGTTGAAACTCTGAATAAATATCATCATTTTTAGTATAATTGCGTAGGTACTAAAGGAACATTGAACATTTTTTCTGATTTTGTGTGTTTTCGCAAGAAAATAGATTGTCTTTATCAAACTTAGCCATAGATACTAGAAACTTTTCAGAAATATATAAATTTAATCCTAATTTTTTAGGTGCTAATGCACTATTTAAAATGTTTTTGAGTTTGTGGGTTTTCACCAGATAATAGCTTGTCTTTATCATACTTATCCATAGATAGTTGAAGATCTGCATAAATATATTCATTTTTCGTCTAATTGCGTAGGTACTAAAGGAACATTGAACATTTTTCTGATTTTGTGGGTTTTCGCAAGAAAATAGCTTGTCTTTAGTAGACATAGCCATAGCTAGTTGAAACTCTGCATAAATATCTTCATTTTTAGTCTAATTGCGTAGGTACTAAAGGAACATTGAACATTTTTTCTGAGTTTGTGGGTTTTCTCAAGAAAATAGCTTGTCTTTAGCAAACTTAGCCATAGATAGTTGAAACTCTGCATAAATATCTTCATTTTTAGTCTAATTGCGTAGGTACTAAAGGAACATTGAACATTTTTTCTGATTTTGTGTTTTTTCACAAGAAAATAGCTTGTCTTTAGCAAACTTAGCCATAGATAGTTGAAACTCTGCATATATATCTTCATTTTTAGTCTAATTGCGTAGGTACTAAAGGAACATTGAACATTTTTTTCTATTTTTGTGTGTTTTCGCAATAAAATAGCTTTTCTTTAGCAAACTTAGCCATAGCTAGTTGAAACACTGCATAAATATCTTCATTTTTAGTCTAATTGCGTAGGTACTAAAGGAACATTGAACATTTTTTATGATTTTGTGTGTTTTCAAAAGAAAATAGCTTGTCTTTAGCAAACTTAGCCATAGATAGTTGAAACTCTGCATAGATATCTTCATATTTAGTCTAATTGTGTAGGTACTAAAGGAACATTGAACATTTTTTCTGATTTTGTGTGTTTTCGCAAGAAAATAGCTTGTCTTTAGCAAACATAGCCATAGATAGTTGAAACTCTGCATAGATATCTTCATTTTTAGTATAATTGCGTAGTTACTAAATGAACATTGAAAATTTTTTATTATTTTTTTTGTTTTCACAATAAAATATCTTGTCTTTATCAAAATTAGCCATATCTAGTTGAAACACTTCATAAATATATTCATTTCATCCTAATTGCGTATGTACTAAAGGAACATTGAAAATTTTTTTCTGATTTTGTGTGTTTTCGCAAGAAAATAGCTTGTCTTTAGCAAACTTAGCCATAGATAGTTGAAACTCTGCATATATATATTAATTTTTAGTCTAATTGTGATGGTACTAAAGTATCATTGAACATTTTTTCTGATTTTGTGTGTTTTCGCAAGAAAATAGCTTGTCTTTAGCAAACTTAGCCATAGCTAGTTGAAACTCTGCATAAATATCTTCATTTAGGCCTAATTGCGTAGGTACTAAAGGAACATTGAACATTTTTTTCTGATTTTGTGTGTTTTCGCAAGAAAATAGCTTGTCTTTAGCAAACTTAGCCATAGCTAGTTTAAACTCTTAATAAATATCTTCATTTTAGACTAAGTGCGTGGTTACTACATGAACATTGAACATTTTTTCTGATTTTGAGTGTTTTCGCAAGAAAATAGCTTTTCTTTAGTAAACTTAACAATAGCTATTTGAAACACTACATAAATATATAAGTTTAATCCTCATTTAGTAGTTAGTAAAGGAACATTGAATATTTTTTCTGATTTTGTGTGTTTTCGCAAGAAAATAGTTTGTCTTTAACAAACTTAGCCATAGCTAGTTGAAACTCTACATAAATAGAGAAATTCTTTAACCATTTGTTAACATTCCTTTTTATGGATGAGCATTTAGGGTTATCAAACATGCTGAACCTGAAAGTGTGTTTACTGACATACTGGATCTGAAAGTGTAATTTCAGAAAAATTCTTTAACCTTTTAGAGTTAACTTACCTTTTTATGGATGACTATATAGGGTTCTCCAACATGCTGAACTAGAAAGTGTGTTCCCTGGCATGTTGAATTTGAATGTCTAATTTTCGTGGGGATGGACTATTCTAAAGAATAAAAACGTCTCAGGCTTAAGATAATTTCAGAAAAATTCTTTAACCTTTTAGTGTTAACTTACCTTTTCAGGGTTGACTATTTAGGGTTCTCCAACATGCTGAACTTGAATGTGTGTTCCCTGGCATGTTGAATCTGAAAGTCTAATTTTTGTGTCGATGTACTATTCTAAATAATATAAACGTCTCAGGCTTAAGATAATTTCAGAAAAATTCTTTAAACTTTTAGAGTTAACTTACCTATTTATGGATAACTATTTAGGGTTCTCCAACATGCTGAACTTGAAAGTGTGTTCCCTGGCATGTTGAATCTGAAAGTCTAATTTTCGTGGCGAAGGACTATTCTAAAGAATAAAAACGTCTCAGGCTTAAGATAATTTAAGAAAAATTCTTTAACCTTTTAGAGTTAACTTACCTTTTTAGGGGTGACTATTTAGGGTTCTCCAACATGCTGAACTTGAAAGTGTGTTCCCTGGCATGTTGAATCTGAATGTATAATTTTCATGGCGATGGACTATTCTAAAGAATAAAAACGGTTGAGGCTTAAGATATTTATTGCTTAAACATATTTAAAACATTTGAAAAAAAATAATGACATATTTAAAAAAAAAGAAGCTTAATCCATTTGATATTAGGAGGAGCAAGTTTAGGACTTTGGATATCTTATGCATTTTTCCATGTCAGGTATCTTTTCCGGTATCCATTTAGCGAAATATCTAACTTCATCTTCTGGGTCATGGACTGAATGCAGGTATTTCTCACATTTGAAGTCTTCTAAATTGAATAATACTATGTTTTTATCACATTTTTCTAGTAAGAGTTTATCAGTTGGAACGTTTCCCTTAACATAAACAGCTTGCACACTGAAAAAACTGTATATTTCCTGAATTTCCTCTTGTACATGTTTTATTTCATAGCCATTTTCATTATGTGGTCGTATGGTTTTAGCGTAAAAGCCATTTCGATTTATAAAATTTAGTGTTGGACTCCATCTGTTTTTCTCCTACTTATACATATTGTATCTGATGTTCCATTTATAGCAATGAATTTCACGTCGTTGATTGTCTAGGAGTAAGAAAGCTGCTTCGAATATAATTCCAGTTGCGGAATATTTCAGACCAATATATTCTGTTTCAATCACAACAAACATTATTATATCTTAAAAAAAAGTGCTTGAATTATATTTCATTTATTTTTTGTCACTATTAAAAGTGCTACCCCGGTGCTCAAAAATAATCCCGGTTTCACGCCCCCTCCCCTACCGGTAGTGCCCTGGGTATAGCTCTTTTCGCTAAAGTTCGAAGAGAACTGGTTAGACACTGAAGTAAGAAACAATTATCTTTTCATTTCTATTTTGTCACTATTAAAAGTGCTAACTCCCCCCCCCCTAAAATTTTTTTTTTCGGCGCTTTTTGGAGCCATAGTGCATCCCTGTGGCGCTTCTCGGGGCCCGCATCGCTTCCTACGATGTTTCTCGGGCCCTTGTCACGTCCCTGGCCCGCGGCACTTCCCCCGGCACGTCCCTAACCGTGCTCCACAGCACTCCGCGGACCCATCGGCACATTCCGAACTCCGCGGCTCCCCGCCGTTTACATAATGTGTGCCATAAACCAAATTGTTAGACTGCATAAGTCCAAGTTTCTCTCTAATTCCGTTCTACAGGCTCGGTGAACTCTTCATTAGCTCACAATTATTGTAGGCCACCGCGCTAGTGTTCCGATTTCCAAGCCTGAACTTCAGACAAGGAAACAGTACAATTAAATGCTGTAAACCGTTAAATCAGTACATTGTCAACAATGTTTCCCCATCACTAAAATATTGGCAAGGTTTTTTAAGATTGGAAGCTATTTTAAAATATCCTTGCGCAAATTACAGGATCTATATGTGACAGATTGATAAATGGAAATAATCTCTCAGTTCCTTTCTCTTAAAACTTTGTGATAATCAATTTTTAAAAATATGGGGATTTTGAGTTTCAAATTGTGAGCATTAATTAAAATTACATAAAAATATTCGCTTATGAGATAGCGGCGACGAGAGAGGGGTGAATTCATAGAAAATAGCAAAGATTAGAAAAAATTACATTGAGAGTTTCAATGGCAATGATTATTAATTGAAATTAACTAAAAATATTCGCTTATGAGATATCTTAGCGATAGCAAAGATTAGAAAAGTGTGGTTTCCTTGCAAAAAAAATTACATTATATTTAGACATGTAATATGGGGTTAATATCTCACAGATATAAATTTATATTGGGATTGAAAAGGACTAAAAATTGGAATAAATAGAACGGTCGGAAAAAATGCTTACTTTTTTATAGCCCGGCGGCAGTGGGGTGCCAGTGGGCCGGGGTTGTGCGGTTTGGAGGGGGGGCGGGGCGGCGTCGCTATGTTCTGGCGCGACGGGGCCAGGGGACCGTGGGGGCCCGGGGGAGGGCCGTTGGGGCCCAGGGGGGCCTTTGGGAGGCGGGGGGACACTGGAGGACCGATTGGTCTTTTGGGCGCCGGTGGGCCCTTTGGGGGCCAGGGGCGGGCCTTTGGGGGTCCGGGAGGACAGTTGGGGGCCTGGGGGACATTTGGGGACCGGTGTAGGGCCTTTGGGACCCCGTTGGTCCTTTGGGAGCTCGATGGGCCTTTGGGGGGCCCGGGGATGGCCTTTGTGGGTCTGGGTGGGCCTTCGGGGGCATCGGTGGCTCTTTGGGAGCCCAGGGGACCTTTGAGGACCGGGGGAGGGCCTTTGGGGTCCGGGGTGCCCTTTGGTGGTCCGGGGGCCCTTTGAGGACCAGAGGAGGGCCTTTGAGGGTCTGAGGAGGGCGTTTGGGGGGTGGGGGCTCTATGTGAGCTTGGGGGACCTTTGAGTACCGGGGGCTTCCTTCGGGGTTGGGGGGGGGGAGCAGACCCCTTTGGGGTTGGGGTAGAGGACCTCACAACACTGTTCAAATGGAACTTGTGTATTATAACGACCACAGAGTTTCACCCTCAAATTCCCTTCTAAAACCTTTCCTAAAATCTTTTTTCAAAATGTCTCTAACTGTTTCGCCGAAATAATCCCATAAAATGGATAAAACGGTTTCGCCCAAATAATCCCTAAACGTAATTTCAGCGTGTTCCTTTTGTTTGGCATCTCTGCGCTAACGCATTTCAAATTTCTAGGAAACCCTTTCCTACGTTAATCTCTTCATCTCATAAATTTTCCTAGCTAAACTATTAGGGTTTCGTTAGAATATCAATTTATCTCTCCGACTTAAAGCTCCGTGAAGCCGTATTTAAAAATAGAATTTCTATCTCTTTAGACTCCCGCATAATTCCAAGATAACAAGTGATGTCAATTATAATTCCTGACACTAAAGATCAATGAAGCCCTATTTAAAAATAGAATATTAATTTTTCTCTCTGACCTAAAGAACGTTTATCCCTCAGACCTAAGATTAAAGAAGCCTTAATGTTTCTTAATTCTCCCCTTCGTGAATCAATAATGTCCCCTAGCGATTATGTAAATCAAGTTCACATGTGCTACTCGTGACAGGACCACGTGGTTTATGGTTTTCCAAGTGAGAAAGTTCCTGTTTTTTTAAGTGAGAAAATTCATGTTTTTTCATTCTCACTGACAAAAACCATAAAACATCCATAATTTGATGTTGACATCCGAGAAAAACATCAAATAAATCTAACAACACACATAACCATCCATGAAAACAACCATAAATGTGACAATATTACTGTTTTTCCAAGTGAGAAAATTCCTGTTTTTCATTCTCACTGAGAAAACCATATAACAGACATGAATTGCTGTTGACATCCATAAATGTGACAAAGTTCCTGTTTTTGTGACAAAATTCTCACTGACAAAAACCATTAAACATCCATGAAAAACATCAAATAAATCGACCAACACACATAACCATCCAAGAAAACATACATAAATGTGACAAAATTTCTGTTTTTCAAATTCTCATTGACAAAAAACCATAAACCACGTGGTTCTCGTGCCAATATATGGTGTTAAAAAAAGTTGTAGGTGGCAGCAGGGGTGCCACATGGGAGTCGGACCCCCATCTCTACTGCTTATATGGTTCTTATGAAAGGGATGCTCGTATAAACTTCAGAGAGGACTCATTTAATTAGAAATTGAAATTTCTAGTTCACTTTTTAAGAGTCAAAAGATATTCGAGGGCAACTAGCGCCCCCTCTCATACCCTTTTCCCCCCAAACCCATCCGATAAAAAATTTGAGATAGCCATTTCGGTCAAAATAGTTCTAAGGTCAGATAAGAAAAACTCTTGTGTCGACGCAATCCCCCGTGGCCCAGGGACAGGCGTCATTAGTAATGCTCTGGGGGTATGCATGGTTCTTATGGAAGGGATGCTCGTATAAACTTTAGAGAGGGCTCATTTGATTCGAAATTGAAAGTTCTCGTTCACTTTTTTAGAGTAAAAAAAGATCGTTGGGCAACTAGACCCCCCCCCCCCCGCACGCCCTATTTTTCTCAAACCCATCCGATAAGAACTTTGAGAGAGCTATTTTTTCAAAATGGTTCAAAGATCATATAACGAAAACTCCGGGGTCGACACGATCCTTCAGGGCCTCTGGTAGGTGTTGAAAGTTAAACCCGGCGGGTATATATAGCTGTTGTGGAAGGGATGATCGTATAAACTTCATACAGGGCTCATTTTATTGGAAATTGAAAGTTTTAGTTCATTTTTTAAGAGTCAAAAGAGATCGGAGAGCAACTATCCTCCCACGCCTCTTTTCCCCCAAATGCATTTGCTAAAAATTTTGAAATAGCTATTTTTTTAAAAGTTGTTCAAAGGTCAGATAACAAAAACTCCGATGTCGACACAACCTCTCAGGGCCCGGGAGCAGGCGCTGCAACCTATTCCCTGGTGGCATATTTGCTTGTTACGAAAGGGAAAACTTCAGAGAGGGCTCATTTGAATGGAAATTGAAAGTTTTCGGGAGTCAAAATAGATCGGAGGGAAAATAGCCCCACCCCACGCCATTTTTTCCGCAAACATATCAGATACAAATTTTTAGATGGGCATTTTTTAAAATAGTTCAAAGGTCAGATAACAAAAAGGGGCCCGGGGGCAGGCGTTGTAAGTTATGTCCTGGGGCCGTATATGGTTCTTATGAAAGGGATACTCGTATAAACATCAGAGAGGGCTCGTTTGATTTGAGATTAAAAGTTCTAGTTCACTTTCTCAGAGTCAAAACAGATCGGAGGGCAACTAGTCCCTTGCCCGTCCACGCCTTTTTCTTCTCCAAATCCATCAGAAAAATCTTGAGGCTACTATATTGTTAAAAATAGTTTCAAAGGTCAGACATTAAAACTTTGGGGTTGAAATAGACCCCCCGGGCCATGGGACAGGCGTTGTAAGTTATGCCCTAGGTGCATATATTGTTCTTATAGAAGGGATGCTCGTATGAACTTCAGAGAGGGCTCACTTGATTGAAAATGGAAAGTTCAAGTTCACTTTTACAGAGATCGAAGGGCAATTAGCCCCCCCCTCTTACCACGACGCCCTTTTTCCCTAAGCCATCCGATAAAAAATTTTAGATAGCCATTTTGTTAAAAATAGTTCAAACTTTAGATAATAAAACTCCGAGGTGGACACAAACCCATTTTTTACTTTGATATTGTTACTTTGATACTAGTTTTAATACTTTGATGAACATTTTATTTTGAAAAAAAAAAATTGATTTTGAAATTAAGTATTTCTAAAAACTTGAAACTTTTTGCAATCAAAAACGAACAAAAATTAAAAAAAAAACTTTCCGAATAAGAAGTTTTTCAAAGGCCATTTTAAACTTGAGATCAGCAGATACAAATACCTGTTAAAATTCCAACTCAAATCGGAGAGAAATTACTATTAATGAATAAATGAAACCCAAAACGAACAGAAATTAAATAAACAGTCATAGCAAAAAACATACAACAAGTAATAATACAAATAAATAAATAAATCTTAAAGCGAGTAATGCTTAAATCGAATATGCAAATCAAGCTTAAAACAAAAAAATATTTGGTATTGAAGTATAATGAAACCCATGACCAACAGAAATTAAATAAAGAATCAATGCGAACAAACATACAATAGATACTATTGTAAATGAATCAATAAATCTTAAAACGAGTGAAACTTAAATTTAATATGCAAATCAAACTTGAAACGAAGATTCTGAACTTGAAGAGTCTGGGTATCGCCTCCTTCTCTCACTACAGAAGTCTAAAACCTACTATGTCATAGAGCTTTACTGAAAACTATATATGTCTTGAACAGTCTCGGAAAGTATAGACAGGATCAAATTGAATATTTGATATATACTGATACTAATTGTTTAAAGATCCATCAGTTCAAAATTTTATTTCACTGTAATTTTCTTTTCCTTTTTTATTGCTGTAAGAACTGGAAAAGAAAATATTTGCAATATAATTCATTTTTAGTGAAGCGCAAATGACGCAGCAGGATTTAGGTTTTTACAGTTAAGGAAGGGGACAATTTTAGGGGTCTTTAACAATTCTAGAAAGAACTATTAAATTAAACTGAATATTTGATGCGTAATAATATTAATTGCTGAAAGCTCATCAGTTCAAAATTTTACTGTAAATTTAATGTTTATTTTCAATATTAAGTACAAAAGAAAATATTTGTAATACAGTTCGTTTTCAGTAAAGCGATATGACGCAAGTAGTATGTTACCTTATACTTTGCCTACGCCCCCGTACCAAACAGGTTTCTGGTGGGTATAATCTGGTTTGGTGAGTACAGTCTGGTTTGGTGGGTATAATTCCTCTCACATGGCATTATACTTCTAGGAGACACATAGCAATTTCAACGTTATTCTATAGAAGCTTTGCATAACATGTTATGAAGGACAAGTTTTTTTGACATAATTTACATTTGACATTTTTGCAAAAAGGGATAAGGAATTCGCAAATTGGACTCTATGAACGATATTAATTAATGTTTTGAATAATAGGAGTGTGAATGATTCTAATTAGTGATTGGATTGTTTGACAGTGGAGAAAAAAAAGGATTAAACTGATTAACAGTTAAGGTAACCCTGAAGGGGTTGTTAACTCAGGTAATTTGTTACTTGACCTAGCTTTACCTCTCCGATGTGGTCTGTATAATACACAAGTAACGTTCGAAAAGTATTGTCAATTTAAAATAGGATCTAACGTTCCCTTCGTCCCCCCATTTCTGAGGGCAAGGGAGGTGGAGGGGCCAATTTTGGAGGGAAAACCAAAAATGCTCAGAATCGAAAATAAATGGGATCTGCCTCAAGGCCAAGGCTCAGAGGCCCTTCGTACCCCCAGTTCTGAGGGCAGGGGAGGGTCAAGATGGGAGGGAAAACCATAATGGCTAATACATGAACATAAAGGGGATCGGCCTCACTGTCTCTTCAACGAACCCCCTTGTTCATACAGTTTTTATTACAGGGGGGAGGGTTATTTAATATTGGTAGGAAAACAACTTTGGATAAGCCTCGTACATACACGGTAGCTGACTAACGTGGACGTCACCGAGACCCTTGGTTCAACCATTTCTGTGGAAAGGGGCGGGGGGGACAATTTTGGAGGGAAAACAAAAAATGCTCAGACAAGACAATAAAGGGGATCGGACTCAAGAGCAAGGCTCAGGGGCCCCTCCTTCCTCCATTTCTGAGGGCAGGGGGAGGGGGAGTCAATTTTGGAGGGAAAACCAAAAATTCTCAGAATAAAAAATAAACGGGATCTGTCTCAAGGGGAAGGCTCAGAGGTCCCTCGTTCCTCAATTTCTGTGGGCAGGGGAGTAGGGGAGTCAATTTCGTAGGCAAAACCAAAAATGATCAGAATTGAAAATAAAGGGGATCTGCCTCAAGAGCAAGGCTCAGAGGCCCCTCCTTCCTCTATTTCCGAGGGCAGGGAGGAGGAGGAGTCAATTTTGGAGGGAAAACCAAAAATACTCAGAAACAAAAATAAAGGGGATCTGCCTCAAGGGGAAGGCTCAGAGGCCCCTCCTTCCTCCATTTCTGAGGGCAGGGGAGAGGGGGAGTCAATTTTGGAGGGAAAACCAAAAATACTCAGAATCGAATGGGCTGTGCGTGTCTCTTTGGGCTGTGTGTCCCTTTGGAGTGTTTGAGTCTTTTTGATCTGTTTATGTTTCTTTGGGCTGTTTGAGTCTTTTTGGTCTGTATTTGTCTCTTTTGGATGTTTGTGTCTCTTAGGGACCGTCTGTGTCTCTTTGGGCTATGTGTGTCTCTTTGGGCTGTTTGTGTCATTTTGATCTGTGTGTCTTTCTTTTGGATGTTTGTGTCTCTTAGGGGAGTGTGTGTCTCTTTGGGCTATGTGTGTCTCTTTGGGGCGTTCTTTGGACTGTGTGTCCCTTTGGGGTGTTTGAGTCTTTTTGATCTGTTTATGTTTCTTTGGGCTGTTTGAGTCTTTTTGGTCTGTGTTTGTCTCCTTGGGGTCTTTGTGTCTCTTTGGGCTGTTTGTGTTTCTTTGGGCTATGTGTGTCTCTTTGGGCTGTTTGTGTCAGTTTGATCTGTGTGTATTTCTTTTTGATGTTTGTGTCTCTTAGGGACCGTGTGTGTCTCTTTGGGATATGTGTGTCTCTTTGAGCTGTTTGTGTCATTTTGATCTGTGTGTTTTTCTTTTGGATGTTTGTGTCTCTTAGGGACCGTGTGTGTCTCTTTGGGCTATGTGTGTCTCTTTGGGGCGTTTGAATCTTTTGGTCTGTATGTGTCTGTATGGGCGTTTTTTGTCTCTTTGGGCTGTGTGTGTGTCTCTTTGGGCTTTGTGTGTCTCTTCGGGCTGTGTGTGTCTCTTTAGCCTGTGTGTGTGTCTCTTTAGGCTGTGTGTCTCTTTGGGCAGTTTGAATCTTTTTGGTCTGTGTGTGTCTCTTTTGGCTTTTTTGTGTCGTTTTGGGCTTTGTGTGTCTCTGTTGGATGTGTGCATCTCTTTGGGCCGTGTGCATCTCTTTGAGCTGTATGTGTCTCTTGGGCTGTTTGAGTCATTTTGGTTGGTGTGTGTTTCTTTTGGCTTTTTTTGTCTCTTAGAGGCCATGTGTGTCTCTTTGGGCAATGTCTGTCTCTTTGGGGATGTTTGAATCTTTTTGGTCTGTATATGTCTGTATGGACGTGTTGTTTCTGTTTTAAGTGTATTTGTGTGTATTTGCGGGTTTTGTTTCTCTTAGATCTGTGTGTATTTATCTTTTTCCTGTTTTTGTCTCTTTTGACTGTTTGAGTCTTTTTTGTGCTGTGTGTGTCTCTTTGGGATTGTGTATCTTTGGGCAGTGTGACTCTTTATGGTCTGTGTGTGTCTATTTTGACTGTTTGTGTCGTTTTGGGCTTTGTGTCTCTCTGTGGATGTGTGCATCTCTTTGGGCCGTGTACGTCTCTTTGAGCTGTATTTGTCTCTTTGGGCTGTGGGTGTCTCTTTGTGATGTGTGTCTCTTTAGGCTGTGTGTGTCTCGTTGGACTGTGTGTCTTTTTTTGGGGTGTCTGAGTCTTTTTGGTCTGTAAGTGTCTCTTTGGGCTGTTTGAGTCTTTTAGGTCGGTGTTTGTCTCTTTGGGTTGTGTTTCTCTTTGGGCTGTCTGTGTCTCTTTGAGCTGTTTGTGTCTCTTGAGGCTGTGGGTGTCACTTTGGGCTGTGTGTCTCTTTGGACTGTTTGAGACTTTTTGGTCTGTTTGTGTGTCTCTTTGGGCTGTTTGAGTCCTTTTGGTCTGTGTTTACCTCTTTGGGCTGTTTGTGTCTCTTTGGGCTGTGTGTGTTTCTTGTGGCTTTGTGCGTCTCTTTAGGCTGTGTGTCTCGTTGGACTGTTTGAGTCTTTTTGATCTGTGTGTGTCTCTTTGGGCTGTTTGAGTCTTTTTGGGCTGTGTTTGTCTCTTTGGGCTGTTTGTGTCTCTTTGTGCTGTTTGTCTTTCTTTGGGCTATGTGTGTCTCTTTGGGCTGTTTGAGTCATTTTGGTCTGTGTGTCTTTCTTTTGGCTGTCTGTGTCTCTTAGGGACCGTGTGTGTCTCTTTGGGCTATGTGTGTCTCTTTGGGGCGTTTGAATCTTTTGGTTTAGATGTGTCTGTATGGGCGTTTTTTTGTCTCTTTTGGCTGTGTGTGTGTCTCTTTGGGCTTTGTGTGTCTCTTCGGGCTGTGTGTGTCTCTTTATCCTGTGTGTGTGTCTCTTTGGGCTGTGTGTGTCTCTTTAGGCTGATTGTCTCTTTGGGCAGTTTGAATCTTTTTGGTCTGTGTGTGTCTCTTTTGGCTTTTTGTGTCGTTTTGGGCTTTGTGTGACTCTGTTGGATGTGTGCGTCTCTTTGGGCCGTGTGCATCTCTTTGAGCTGTTTGTGTCTCTTGGGCTGTTTGAGTCATTTTGGTCTGTGTATGTTTCTTTTGGCTGTTTGTGTCTCTTAGAGGCCATGTGTGTCTCTTTGGACAATGTCTGTCTCTTTGGGGTGTTTGAATCTTTTTGGTATGTATGTGTCTGTATGGGCGTTTTTTGTATCTTTGTGCTGTGTGTGTGTATCTTTGGGCTTTGTGTTTATATTCGGACTGTGTGTATGTCTCTTTATCCGGTGTGTGTCTCTTTGTGCTGTGTGTGTCTCTTTAGGCTGTGTGTCTCTTTGGGCAGTTTGAATCTTTATGGTCTTTGTGTGTGTCACTTTTGGCTGTTTGTGTCGTTTTGGGCTTTATGTCGCTCTGTAGGATGTGTGCGTCTCTTTGGGCCGTGTACGTCTCTTTGAGCTGTATGTGTCTCTTTGAGCTGTTGGTGTCTCTTTGTGATGTGTGTCTCTTTAGGCTGTGTGTGTGTCTCGTTGGACTGTGTGTCTTTTTGAGGTGTCTGAGTCTTTTTGGTCTGTATGTGTGTCTCTTGGGGCTTTTTGAGTCTTTTTGGTCTGTGTTTGTCTCTTTGGGCTGTTTGTGTCTCTTTGGGCTGTGTGTGTTTCTTTGGGCTTTGTGCGTCTCTTTGGGCTGTGTGTCTCGTTTGACTGTTTGAGTCTTTTTGATCTGTTTGTGTCTCTTTGGGCTGTTTGAGTCTTTTTGGGCTGTGTTTGTCTCTTTGGGCTGTTTGTGTCTCTTTGGGCTGTTTGTGTTTCTTTGGGCTATGTATGTCTCTTTGGGCTGTTTGAGTCATTTTGGTCTGTGTTTGTTTCTTTTGACTGTTTGTGTCTCTTAGGGGTCATGTGTGTCTCTTTTAGCTATGTGTGTCTCTTTGGGGTGTTTGAATTTTTTTGGTCTGTATGTGTCTCTTTGGGATTTGTGTGTCTCTTCGGGCTGTGTGTGTCTCTTTAGCCCGTGTGTGTCTCTTTGGGCTGTGTGTGTCTCTTTAGGCTGTGTGTCTCTTTGGGCAGTTTGAATCTTTTTGATCTGTTTGTGTCTCTTTGGGCTGTTTGTGTTTCTTTGGGCTATGTGTGTCTCTTTGGACTGTTTGAGTCTTTTTGCTCTTTGTGTTTTTCTTTCGGCTGTTTTGTCTCTTTGGGATATGTGTGTCTCTTTGGGGTGTTTGAATCTTTTTGGCCTGTATGTGTCTGTATGAGCGTTTTTTTTTGTGTATTTGGGGTGTGTGTGTGTCTCTTTGGGCTTTGTGTGTCTCTTCGGGCTGTGTGTGTCTCTTTAGCCTGTGTGTGTGTCTCTTTGGGCTGTGTGTCTCTTTGGTCAGTTTGAATCTTTTTGGTCTGTGTTTGTCTTTTTGGTCTGTATGTGTCTCTTTGGGATATGTGTGTCTCTTTGGGCTGTTTTGAGTCTTTTTGGACTGTGTATGTCTCTTTCGGTTGTTTGTGTTTCTTTGGACAGTGGGTGACTCTTTGGGGTGCGAGTTGATTGGCAGAAGTATGTATTAGCGAAGTTATAGTGGAGGGCGATTTTCTAGAGAAAAATCTAATCTAATAAGGGTTTTTGACCGTAAACTTTTGTAAGAAAATTATGGAAAATACTATTCGTCGGTTCATAGATGAAACTTAAGTCCAGGTATGGATCGAAAAATCAACTATTTCTGTAGAATCTGAGCTAATAAGGGTTTTTGATCATAAACTCTAGTTTCCTATAAGAAAATTATGGAAAATACAATTATATCGTTCAAATGTGAAACTTAGTTCCACTCTCTGGTTCAAATGTAGAAAAACCCGTGTGGGTGAGTTGAAATAAAAAAAAATTTTCACTTAGAGTGGCGCGCCACTCTAAGTGAACCTAGATCAACCCAACTTTTTGGATATCTCTATCACTATGACTCTGTTTGTGTGTCGTGTCTGTGCGTGTACCTCCGCTGTCTCTGATTGGTCCCTAAAAAATGAGTGTTGTCTAAAAAACCAGTCTGGTTGAAAACGTGGAGTTTTTGTATTGCTCACTTTTTGCAATGTGTAGGAACCAGTGGGGAATCCCCGCTCGTTTGGAAAGGTACCAAGGAAAGGCAAGCAAATAATTTGTAGTTTCAAAACCTGTTTAATCTCGTTTCTTCCCCGAAACTATCTTTTTTTTATCATGAACTTACACACACAAAAACTTACACACAAACAAAAACTTACACCCATAAAAAAAATTTACACACACGCAGAAAAACTTACACACACACACGCGAAAAAATCTTACACACTCATACAAACTTATACATACACAAAAAATTGATCCACACGCAGAAACTTGCACGATTTTGAGCAAAAGAAAGGATTGTAACACTGTATTGGCCCGTTTGTATGCAATTTTAAACCAGTGAAAAGAACGAAACGTCTTTGAGTCACACTTTTTAAAAAATTAACTTTGTTGTTTCTCTATGATTAAATCCCAACACCCCCCCCCCTGTTCTGATTGTTGAAAATGATTTCACGACATTATTTTATTTTTTTGACACACAAAAAATCTTACACACACACACAAAAACTTACACACACACGCAAAAAACTTACACACACACACAGAAAACTTTACACACACACAAAAAACTTACACACACAAAAAAAAACTTACACACACAAAAAAAAAACTTAAACACACAAAAAAAAAAACTTAAACACACAAAAAAAAAAAATAAACAACAAAAAAAACAATTACACACACAAAAAAAAATAAACCCCCCCACCCACAAAACTTACAGATACACACACAAAAACTTACACACACAAAAAAGAAATTCTCTGAGTGCTTAAAACGATTTCATGACATTATTTTAGTTTTTTTTTTCTTGTCCCAAACTATTTTTTTATCATGAACCGTTTAGAGACCAATTTGATCAACTTGGAGAAAGTTCAAATAGAATCATTACTGATATTGATATTAGTGCGTAAACTACAAACCGACAAAAATATTCGGAACTTTTTTTTTCTATTAGCCTTGACTTTGAAGACATTGTCGCCCCTCCACTATAACTTCGCTAATACATCCTTTTGTCAATCAAGCCATTTCCTCCAAAACACTTTTCAGTCATTTCTTGTTAAAAATTTTTTTTATTTCAACTCACTCACATGGGTTTTTCTACATTTGAACCAGAGAATGGACCTAAGTTTCACATTTGATTGATCAACTTGGAGAAAGTTCAAATAGAATCGTTACTGATATGATATTAGTGCGTAAACTACAAACTTACAAAAATATCCAGAACTTTTTTTTTTCTTATGGCCTTAACTTTGAAGACTTTGTCGCCCTCCACTATAACTTCGCTAATACATCCTTCTGTCAATCCAGCCATCTCCCTCAACATACTTTTAAGTCATTTCTTGTCAATTTTTTTTTATTTCAACCCACTCACACAGGTTTTTCTACATTTGAACCAGAGACTGGAAGAAAGTTTCACATTTGAACGATAGAATTGTATTTTCCATAATTTTCTTATAGGAAACTAGAGTTTATGATCAAAAACCCTTATTAGCTCAGATTCTACAGAAATAGTTGATTTTTCGATCCATACCTGGACTTAAGTTTCATCTATGAACCGACGAATTGTATTTTCCATAATTTTCTTACAAAAGTTTACGGTCAAAAACCCTTATTAGATTAGATTTTTCTCTAGAAACTCGCCTTCCACTATAACTTCGCTAATACTTACTTCTGTCAATCAACCCGCACCCCAAAGAGTCACCCACTGTCCAAAGAAACACAAACAGCCGAAAGAGACATACACAGTCCAAAAAGACTCAAAACAGCCCAAAGAGACACACATATCCCAAAGAGACACATACAGACTAAAAATACACACACAGACCAAAAAGATTCAAACTGAACAAAGAGACACACATCCCAAAGAGACACACACAGACCGAAGAGACACAAACAGCCCAAAGAGACACACACAGCCCGAAGAGACAAAAAAAACGCTCAAACACACACATACAGGCCAAAAAGTTTCAAACACCCCCAAGAGACACATATAGTTCAAAGAGACACAAAAAAGCGAAAGACAAACACAAAAATCAAAATGACTCAAACAGTCCCAAGAGACACACATAGCCCAAAGAAACACAAACAGCCCAAAGAGACACAAACAGAGCAAATTGATTCAAACTGCCCAAAGAGACACACAGCCTAAAGAGACACACACAGCCCAAAGAGACACACACGGGCTAAAGAGACACACACAGCCCGAAGAGACACACAAATCCCAAAGAGACACATACAGACCAAAAAAATTCAAACACCCCAAAGAGACACACATAGCTCAAAGAGACACACATGACCCCTAAGAGACACAAACAGTCAAAATAAACACACACAGAAAAAAATTACTAAAACAGAACAAATAGACACAAATAGTCAAAAGACACACCAACAGCCCTAATATACACAAACTGACCCAAAAGACACACACAGCCCCAAAAAAACTGAAACAGCCCAAAAAGACACACACAAATAACAAGGAATAAAACTCTCCATCGAGACACATATCCACCAGAAACCCACACAGCCCAAACAAAACCACATACCCACCAGAGACACACACAGCCCAAAGAGACACACACAGACCATAAAGACTCAAACAGCCCAAAGAGACACACATACAGACCAAAAAGACTCAGACACCCCAAAAAGACACACAGTCCAACGAGACACACACACAGCAAAAAGAGACACACATCACAAAGAGACACCAACAGCTCAAAGAGACACATACAGCTCAAAGAGACGTACACGGCCCAAAGAGACGCACGCATCCTACAGAGCGACACACAGCCCAAAACAACACAAACAGTCAAAAGAGACACACACACAGACAATAAATATTCAAAGTGCACAAAGACACACACAGCATAAAGAGACACATACATCCCAAAGAGACATACACAGACACAAGACACATACACACAGTCGAGGAGACACAAAAAGCCCAAAGAGACACACACACAGTCCAAAGAGACATAAAACGCCCATACAGACACATACATACCAAAAAGATTCAAAGACACTCCAAAGAGACACACATTGCCCAAAGAGACACACATGGCCTCTAAGAGACACAAACAGCCAAAAGAAACACACACAGACCAAAATGACTCAAACAGCCCAAGAGACACATACAGCTCAAAGAGATGCACACGGCCCAAAGAGACGCACACATCCAACAGAGTCAGACAAAGCCCAAAACGACACAAAAAGCCAAAAGAGACACACACAGACCAAAAAGATTCAAACTACCCAAAGAGACAATCAGCCTAAAGAGACGCACACAGCCCAAAGAGACACACACACAGGCTAAAGAGACACACAAAGCCCAAAGAGACACACAAAGCCCAAATATACACACACACACCCCCAAGAGACAAAAAAACGCCAATAAAGACACAAACAGACCAAAAGATACAAACGCCCCAAAGAGACACACAAAGCCCAAAGAGACACACACGGTCCCTAAGAGACACAGACAGCCAAAAGAAAGACACACAGACCAAAATGACTCAAACAGCCCAAAGAGACACACATAGCCCACAGAAACACAAACATCCCAAAGAGACATACACAACCCAAAGAGACAAAAACAGACCAAAAAGACACAAACAGCCAAAACAGACACACACAGATCAACCAGAAACAATGACTACAAAGAAACACACAAACCCAAAAGACCCAAACAGACCCGAGATAAACACACAGCCCAAAGAGACACAAACAGCCCAAAGAGGTAAACACAGACCAAAATGACTCAAACAGCCCAAAGAGACACACAAACAGACCAAAAAGACTCAAACAGTCCAAAGAGACACACAGCCCAAAGGGACACACACAGCCTCAAGAGACACAAACAGTTCAAAGAGACACAGACAGCCCAAAGAGAAACACAACCCAAAGAGACAAACACCGACCTAAAAGACTCAAACAGCCCAAAGAGACACTTACAGACCAAAAAGACTCAGACACCCCAAAAAAAGACACACAGTCCAATGAGACACACACAGCGACGAGACGTACAAGAGAGACACAAGAGCGACAGAGAGTACAAAGAGACGTACACGGCCCAAAGAGATGCACACATCCAACAGAGAGACACAAAGCCCAAAACGACACAAACAGTCAAAAGAGACACACACAGACCATAAAGATTCAAACTGCCCAAAGAGACACACAGCCTAAAGAGACAAACACCGCCCAACTAGACACACACAGGATAAATAGACATACAAACCGTCCGAATAGAAACAAAAAGCCAAAATAGAAACAAACACAGCCCAAAGAGACAAAAAACGCCCATACAGACATATACATATCAAAAAGATTCAAACATCCCCAAAGAGACAGACATTGCCCAAAGAGACACACATGGCCTCTAAGAGACACAAACAGCCAAAAGAAACACACACAAACCAAAATGACTCAAACAGCCCAAGAGAGACATACAGCTCAAAGAGATGCACACGGCCCAAAGAGACGCACACATCCAACAGAGACACACAAAGCCCAAAACGACACAAAAAAGCCAAAAGAGACACACACAGACAAAAAAGATTCAAACTGCCCAAAGAGACACACAGCCTAAAGAGACACACACAGCCCAAAGAGACACACACACAGGCTAAAGAGACACACACAGCCCGAAGAGACACATACAGCCCAAAAAGACACACACACAGCCCAAAGATACAAAAAACGCCCATACAGACACATACAGACCAAAAGATTCACACGCCCCAAAGAGACACACATAGCCCAAAGAGACAAACACGGTCCCTAAGAGACACAAACATCCAAAAGAAAGACACACAGATCAAAATGACACAAAAAGCCCAAAGAGACACATATAGCCCAAAGAGACACACATGGTCCCTAAGAGACACAAGAATCCAAAAGAAAGACAAACAGATAAAACTGACACACACAGCCCAAAGAGACACACATAGCCCAAAGATACACAAACAGCCCAAAGAGACACAAATACCCCAAGGAGACAAACACAGACCAAAAAGACTCAAACAGCCCAAAGAAATATAAACAGATCAAAAAGACTCAAACACCCCAAAGGGACACACAGCCCAAAGAACGCCCCACAGAGACACACATAGCCCAAAGACACACACACGTTCAGTAATAGACACAAACCTCCAAAAGAAAGACACACATAACAAAAAGACACAAAAAGCCCAAAGAGACACACATAGCCCAAAGATAAACACACGGTACCATGGAGATACAAGCATCCAAAAGAGACAAATACAGACCAAAAAGACTCAAACAGCCCAAAGAAACATAAACAGATCAAAAAGACTCAAACACTCCAAAGGGACACACAGCCCAAAGAGACACGCACAAACCATTCGATTCTGAGTATTTTTGGTTTTCCCTCCAAAATTGACTCCCCCTCCCCCCTGCCCTCAGAAATGGAGGAAGGAGGGGCCTCTGAGCCTTGCCCTTGAGTCAAATCCCGTTTATTTTCTATTCTGAGTATTTTTAGTTGTCCCACAAAAAATGACTACTCCTCCTCCCAGCGCACGTAACGGGCTGACTGAGGGGACACTGAGCCTACTCCTTGAGTCAAAGCCACATGATTTGAATATCTTATCATTGTTTGTTGCCCCATCAACATTGACTCACCTACTCCCCGGCCCACCGACATTGAGGAAAGAGGGGCCTCTGAGCCTTCCCCTTGAGGCAGATCCCGTTTATTTTCGATTCTGAGTATTTTTGGTTTTCCCTCCAAAATTGACTCCCCTCCCCCCGGCCCTCAGAAATTGAGGAAGGAGGGGCCTCTGAGCCTTGCCCTTGAGGCGGCTCCCATTTATTTTCAATTCTTAGCATTTTTGGTTTTCCATCCAAAATTGACTCCCCCTCCCCTGCCCTCAGAAATTGGGGAACAAAGGGCATCTGAGCCTTCCCCTTGAGGCAGATCCCATTTATTTTCGATTCTGAGCATTTTTGGTTTTCCCTCCAAAATTGACCCTCCCCCCTCCCCAGCCCGCAGAAATTGGGGAACGAAGGGCCTCTGAGCCTTGGCCGTGAGGCAGATCCCATTTATTTTCAATTATGAGCATTTTTGGTTTTCCCTCCAAAATTGACCCCCCCCCTCCCTTGCCCTCAGAAATGGGGGGACGAAGGGAACGTTAGATCCTATTTTAAGTTGACAATACTTTTCGAAAGTTACTTGTGTATTATACAGACCACATCGGAGAGGTAAAGCTAGGTCAAGTAACAAATTACCTGAGTTAACAACCCCTTCGGGGTTACCTTAACTGTTAATCAGTTTAATCCTTTTTTTTTCTCCACTGTCAAACAATCCAATCACTAATTAGAATTATTCACACTCCTATTATTCAAAACATTAATTAATATCGTTCATAGAGTCCAATTTGCGAATTCCTTATCCCTTTTTGCAAAAATGTCAAATGTAAATTATGTCAGAAAAACTTGTCCTTCATAACATGTTATGCAAAGCTTCTATAGAATAACGTTGAAATTACTATGTGTCTCCTAGAAGTATAATGCCATGTGAGAGGAATTATACCCACCAAACCAGACTGTACTCACCAAACCAGATTATACCCACCAGAAACCTGTTTGGTACGGGGGCGTAAGCAAAGTATAAGGTAACATACTACTGACGCACTAGCTTTTAGACTTTTACAATGAGATAAGGAGACGATACCCAAACTCATGTTTGTAGTGCTTTTTGTTCGTTTCAAGCTTGATTTCCATATTCAGTTTAAGTTTTGCTCGTTTTAAGATTAATTTATTCATTTACATTGGTATGTATTGTATGTTTGTTTGCATTGGTTCTCCATCTAACTTCTGTTCGTTTTGGGTTTCGTTTATACTTCAATGCCAAATATTTTTTTTTCGTTTTAAGCTTGATTTGTATGTTCAATTTAAGCATTACTCGCTTTAAGATTTATTTATTCATTTATACTAATACTTGTTGTATGTTTTTTTTTGCCATGATCGTTTATTTAATTTCTATTCGTTTTGGGTTTCTTTTATTCTTTAATAGTAGTTTCTCGTCGTTTTGAGCATGAATTTTAACAGGTATTTGTATTTGCTAATCTTAAGTTTAAACTGGCCTTGACTTTTCTCTGAAAAACTTTTTTTTCGGAAAGTTTTATCTTTTTAAATTAATAAAATCAAATAGCAAAAATGTATACGATTAAAAACTATAACCAGCTTTAAAACATAACATTAAAAATTAATTAAACACTCAAATTTGTTTTACTCTAAACAACTCACTCAAATGATTCTAGTGCATCTAAATGCAGGAATATAGTAAATATTATGCAAGATCAAAGTACATAGTGCAAATTAATGAGCCACTGAAGACGCGACAACAAAGTTCTTAAAATTTGAAATTGATTCCTAAATTAGAGGATCTTTTCTGAGGCTTCAGAAATGCTATATTTGAAGACAACATGTCTTTTCATTCAGACACATTTTGGGGAAGAACTTTTTATTCTGATAATGTGCCAAACGCATTGAATTATTAATATAGCACAAAATGTGCAAAAATTTTTATCATTCATAAAATCCATTCTTGTATTTAGACCACTAACAGTAGAATTATTTCTAAAGCATTCGCTTTGTTATTTAGCTAGGGAAGGCAATTTTGTTGTTTTGTTTTTCAATATGTGCAAAAAAAAGCACTTTTCAATGAAAAGACTCCAGAAAAGTTGTTTTGCAAGAGAGGTATGCGCCTCCCCCAATTAATGTCCCTTGTTCATGAAATAATTGTTTTCTTCTTGAGCTTGGTAAAGTTTAACTCAGCTCTTTTGTTACTGCTATTATATATTGTGTCAAATCTGTTTTTAAATCAACCCAGTTACTTGGTTAACACCATTATCTTGGTGATCAACAACATATTGGTTTACTTCCAATAGTATTTGATAAGGCCTGGGGCTCCTCAGAGTAGCATTATGGGCCCGATCATTTTTTATGTATATAAAAGGCATAGGGGACAATCTGATAAACCCTATACCTTTTGTTTTTTACTATAAGTTGGTGCCATCCATAAACATGATGGCCCTAAACAAGCTCCCCTATACCTAAAATAAGATCTTCTGGAGATAGAAAAGCGCCTTGATTCCTGAATGTTAAACATAAATGCATCCTAGATTAAGGAGACACTAATCACCAGATCAAAGGTTGGTGTCAACATGCTGATCAGGTGATACTAATCACCTGAACAAAGGATAGATAGATAGATAATTTATTCAGCCGCTAGGCCATGCACAAACATTACAATGATTATATAAGACAACACCCAGCATACACTTAAATAAATGGTAAAATTACTAACAACAAACAAAAACCTTAAACCCATTATTTACATCTTTTTAAACCCTCTTTTATAAATCCAGTCACTGCTATAATCGTCTCCCAGGATGAATATTTAAGGATCCCAAGAAAAAATACTTCCCCATCCCCTAAATATCTCAAATCTGAAAGCCTGATATAAGGTTGGCGTCAACATACTGATTTTATTTTCAATGGTGAAGCAATTCATGGATTTGACAAACTTTGTCTTCTTGGACTTATTTTTCCTCGGCTATCTCTTACAGCACAGATGTTGGTCGGGCCCAATCCTCCTATACGATAAAAATGATTATTATTTGCTGTCCTAAAAAACCTGTTACCGTCGAGCTCGATTATTCTTCTATGTAGGTCGTGCGTTAGACCTATTGTTAAATAGGGATGCCTGCTTTTGTGCAGTGGCTCCTAAAACCCTACTGGTACCCCTCCAAATGATCCAAAATTGAGCCTCAAGGACAAGTTGTAGCACCCATCGGGTACCTATACAGCCACTAAGTGAGATTTGATGGTACGTCAATGGCTGTTTCAAACAATTTGATTCATTCTTCCCACTGACAAGCCGTCCCACTTGCACTACCATCTGCCAAGACCACATGACAAACACGTAAAAGCAGGATATGGTCAGATTACATGCAAAAGAAGAAACTTTGAACTGAGCACTTGAAGAATCTTAGGCCGCGCGATAGCACTGCCTAAGTAAAGAACGATGTTGGCACAATGTATTATTTATTTTTCTTTTTTCTTCTTCTTTTTCTTCTCCATACCCGGGCACTTCGTATCAAAGGAGTTGTCGTAGAAACTTCGAAAAGGGCTCATTCAGTTGGAAATTGGAGTGACTAGTGCCCTTTTTAATAGTCGAAAGTGATTGGAGGGCAACTAGCCCCCCCCACGCCTATCATTCCCCCAAACACATCCAATCAAAATCTTGATTTGATGATGAAGTGCAAATTTTGTTCTGGCCTTGGGAAGGCATAGGGATTTTGCGCCCAACTTATATTAATTTCTGCTCGTTTTGAGTTTGACTCGGCTATTTATTGTACTTTCTGTTCGTTTTGGGTTTCATTGATATATCGATGCTGATTTGGGGTAGTTTCACGCTTGGTAGATTATTTGATTTAATTTTTACTCATTTTTGGCTTAATGGAGTTCTTTACTTTTATTTGAAAAACTGATTTTGTGGAAAAAGTTTTCTTAATTAATTACAATAAAAGACGCTGTACGATCATTGTGAATGGTCTCTTGAGGAATGTTATCCCTCAAAACGTTCTGTTGATTCAGTTAAAATGAAGTTCAACAGAATTAGCTCTAGGGAGTTAAACGATCGACTAGTGTCATATCAACCCCGAAGATTTTAGTGGCGCGGTGCCCTGAATTTTATCTTAAAAAACCCAAGTCGCACAGTCAGTAAAAGAACTTGACAAATTTGTCGTTTGTCAAATTCACTAGTATTTAGACAATTACTTGAGGTAACTTGCAGAGAAAACATGATTCCCCCTTCAAAAATACTGCTTCATAACATAAGGAACTACAGATAATTAATTTAAGGTTTAAAAGTAAAACGAATAATCGTGCTGATAATTCTCTGCTTTAGAAGTTCGAATCTAGTTTATGCGCTACTGTCCTTGTGTGATTTGTTTATATTTGGTCAATATATTTGGTCTTTGTCAAATTTATTACACTTGGACAACGTACTTTCTGTATGATGACTAGATTCAACGTAAGATAATTGTCTGGAGACAACGTTGCTTCATAATATAAGGCACCACAAATAATGAATTATAGTTGAAAAAAAGACAATAATTCCATTCCTGTTTGAGGTGATTTCATATTCTTTTGGTCTCATTTATGACTTGACATTAATTCCTGTTCATATGAAGTTAGAATTATTACATGACTTTATTTCTGATCGTATGTCGTCTCTATAGCTCTTTACTCTTCTTTGAAAAACCTTTTTGGGAAAAGTTTTTTTTTTAATTCCTTGTGACTTTATGACTGTTTTCATTAATTATGCGTATAATTTTGATGTTTTGGGAATTTAACTTTAGCTCTTTCGTTTATGCTTCTAAATCCTCTTTTAAATTTGTCCTAGATTCAGTCCAGTTACAGAGTTGTTTAGATTATGTGACAAGTTTGTCAAGTTTAGTTGTAACTGAACAATTACCTACTGCGGCTTACAAAACAAGCAAAGAATCCTCATGGACACATCACTGTTTCATAATATTAATTAAAAAAAAACTTTCCGAAAAATAAGTTTTTCAAAGAAAAAAAAGGCCATTTTAAACTTAAGCTCAGCAGATACAAATACCTGTTAAAATTGAAACTCAAAACGACCAGAAATTACTATTAAAGAATAAATGAAACCTAAAATGAACAGAAATTCAATAAAAAAGATTAGGAAAAAACATACAACAAGTAATAATATAAATGAATAAATAGATCTTAAAGCGAGTAATGCATAGATTGAATATAAAATCAAGCTTGAAACGAAAAAAAATATTTTACTATTAAAGTATAAATGAAACTTAAAACGAGCAGAAATTAAATTAAACAATCAATGCGAACAAACATACAATAGATATTAATGTAAATGAATAAATAAATCTTAAAACGAGTGAAACTTAAATTGAATATACAAATCAAGTTTGAATCGAATAAAAATAACTACAAACAAGAATTTAGGTATCGCCTCATTACAGAAGCCTAAAACCTACTGCGTCATTGGCGCCTAACAGAAAACTATATGAGTCTTGATTAATCTTGGAAAGTATAAACAAAATTAAATTGAATATTAGATATATAAAGATATTAATTGTTGAAAGATCCATCAGCTCATGATTTGTTTTTCACTGTAATTTTTATTTTCATTTTCAATGCTGTAAAAACTGGAAAAGAGTAAGTTTGTAATATACGAGTAACTCGTTTTTCGTGAATAGCCAATGACGCAGTAGGCTTTATGTTTTTACAGTTAAAGAAGGGGGCAGTATCCAAATTTTGTTTGTAGTGAAACTATATTTGTCTTGACCAATCTTGGGTAGAACTAATAAATTAAACTGAATATTTAATGTATAATGATATTAATTGCTGGAAGCTCATCAGTTCAAAATTTTACAGTAATTTTAATATTTATTTTCAATATTAAGTACAAAAGAAAACACTTGTAATATAATTCGTTATGTAATATGTAATGTAATATAATTTTCTACAACGACCCCTTCCATATGAAGTGTCTCTGTGAAAAAAAATAATAATAATAAATAAATAATAAAACATTGGAGCCGTATGGCCTTTACTATAGGCAACGCTATAGCGTTGCCTCTGATAAGAACCGCAACTAAAGTAGAAAGGGGCCAGGAGGTCGTGACATGACCACGTGGTTTATGGTTTTTGTCAGTGAGAATGGAAAAACAGGATTTTTCTCACTTTGATGGATGTTTTCTGGATTATTGATTAATGTCTGACAGGAGATGTCAAGATTGATTGATTTGTCATGAAAAAGGAATGGGTGAAGTTTATTAATGTCTTTGATGTATTTCCAAGAGAATTGTTTCCGGGGCAAAGTTTATTAATATCTTTGGAGTTTGATCAGAAGAATTGTTCCGGGGCGAAGTTTATTAATGTCTTTGGTTTTCATCCAGAATTGTTTCTGGGTGAAGTTTTTTAATGTCTGACAGATGATGTCATGGTTGATTGATTTGTCACGAAAGGGGAATTAATTTGTTGTTTCTAAGGGGAATTATTGATTCACGAAAGGGAATTAATTTGTTGTTTCTTAGGGGAATTATTGATTCACAAAAGGGTTTATAAGTAATTTCAAATATGACAGGGCAGGGATACCAAAAACAAAAGGAACACGCAAAAATTCCGCTTAGGGGTTTTTTGGGGAAAACCGTCTCAGACATTGTAGGGAGTTATTTCGTCAAGACAGTTAGAGACGTTTTAAAAGATGATTTTAGAAGAGGTTTTAGAAAAGGATTTGAGGGTGAAACTCTATGGTCATTATAATACACAAGTTTTATTTGAACAGTGTCGTAAGGTCCTCTACTCCAACCCCAAAGGGCTCCGATCCTCCTACCCCAACCCCAAAGGGCTCCGATCCCCCCACCCCAACCCCAAAGGAAGCCCCCGGCCCCCAAAGAGCCCCCGGCTCCCCAAAGGCCCCTGAGCCCCCCCTTTTTTAATACTTTTTTAAGGCTTTATTATATCTTTTCAGAACAAGTTATTTTCTTAATGTCCATCCTAAACCCATTTTACAAGTTGAAGTACCCATCCTTTTCACCCACAATTTTACTATACTGCTTTTTTGAATGCTCCAACACCAAGCAATACTTTTCAAAGGCATTTCAGAACCAGTTCTTTTCTTAATATCCCTCCTAAACCCATTTTAAAAATTGAACTATCCCATCCTTTTTACACACAACTTTACTTTACAGCTTTTTTAATGCTCAACATCCAGCAATAATTTTCAAAAGGCATTTCAGAACAAGTTCTTTTCTTAATGTCACTCCTAAACCCATTTTACAAATTGAAGAACCTATTCTTTGCACCCAAAACTTTACATTACAGCTTTTTGAATGCTCCAACACCAAGCAATACTTTTCAAAGGGCATTTTAAAACAATTTCTTTTCTTAATGCCCTTCCTAAACCCATTTTACAAATTGAAGTACCCATCCTTTTCACCCCCAACTTTACTTTACAGCTTTCTTGAATGCTCCAACACCAAGCAAAACTTTTCAAAGGCATTTCAGAACAAGTTCTTTTCTTAATGTCCTTCCTAAACCCATTTTACAAGTTGAAGTACCCATCCTTTTCACCCACAACTTTACTTTACAGCTCTTGAATGCCACAACACCAAGCAATACTTTTCAAAGGCATTTCAGAACCAGTTCTTTTCTTAATGTCCCTCCTAAACCCATTTTGCAAATTGAACTATCCCATCCTTTTTACACACAACTTTACTTTACAGCTTTTTGAATGCCCAACACCAAGCAATACTTTTCTAATGGCATTTCAGAACAGGCTCTTTTCTTAATGTCCCTCCTAGACCCATTTTGCAATATGAAATACCCATCCATTTCCCCACAACTTTACTATACGGCTATTAGAATGCCCAACACTAAGTAATACTTTTCAAACGGCATTTCAGAACAAGTTCTTTTATCAATGTCCATCCTAAACCCATTTTATAAATTGAAGTACCCATCCTTTTCACCCCCAACTTTACTTTGCAGCTTTTTTGAATACTCCAACACCAAGCACTACTTTTCAAATGCATTTCATAACAAGTTCTTTTCTTAATGTCCTTCCTAAACCCATTTTACAAGTTGAAGTACCAATCCTTTTCACCCACAACTTTACTTTACAGCTCTTGAATGCCACAACACCAAGCAATACTTTTCAAAAGGCATTTCAGAACAAGTTCTTTTCATAATATCCCTCCTAAACCCATTTTACAAATTGAAGTACCCATCCTTTTCACACACAACTTTACTATACTGCTTTTTTGAATGCTCCAACACCAAGAAATACTTTTCAAAGGGCATTTCAGAACAAGTTCTTTTTGTAATGTCCTTCCTAAACCCATTTTTACATGTTGAAATACCCAACCTTTTCACCCACAACTTAGTTATAGGTAAGAGTTTGAAGTTTTACCTTAGAGACTTAGCTTAGAGTTTTAGTTTGGTTTAGTTTTAGTCAAAAGTTTAGAGTTTTTTAGCTTAGAGTCTTACCCATTTTACAAATTGAAGTACCCATCCTTTTCACCCACAACTTAGTTATAGGTAAGAGTTTGAAGTTTTACCTTAGAGACTTAGCTTAGAGTTTTAGTTTGGTTTAGTTTTAGTTTAAAAATTAGGGATTTTTAGCTTAGAGTCTTAGCTTAGAGTTTTTGTTAGATTTCTTGTTTAGTTTAGTTTTAGTTAAGAGTTTAGAGTTTTTAGCTTAGAGTCTTAGCTTAGAGTTTTATTCAGAGTTCTAGTTTAGTTTAGTTTAGTTACAGTTAAGAATTTAGAGTTTTAGCTTAGAGTCATAGCTTAGAAGTATACTTAAAGTTATAGTTTGGTTAAGTTTTAGTTAAGAGTTTCGAGTTTTAGTTTAGAGTCCTAGCTTAGAGTTTTTGTTAGAGTTCTAGTTTAGTTTTAGTTAAGAGTTTAAAGTTTTACCTTAGATTCTTAGCTTAGAGTTTGATGTTTTACCTTTGAGTTTCAGTTAGAGTTCTAGTTTAGTTTAGTTTTAGTTAAGAGTATGGTGTTTTACCTTAGAGTCTTAGTTTAGAGTTTTAGTTAGAGTTCTAGTTTAGTTTAGTTTTAGTTAAGAGTTTAGAGTTTTAGCTTAGAGTTTTTGTTAGAATTCTAGTTTATTTTAGTTTTAGTTATGAGTTTAGAGTTTTTTGCTTAGAGTCTTAGCTTAGAGTTTTTGTTGAAGTTCTAGCTTAGTTTAGTTTTAGTTAAGAGTTTAGAGTTTTTTTAGTAATAAAAAAAAGTTTTTTAAAGTTGAAGTTTAGTTTAGTAATAGTTAAGAGTTTAGAGTTTTAGCTTAGAGTCTTAGCTTAGAGTTCTAGTTTAGTTTAGTTTTAGTTAAGAGTTTAGAGTTTTACCATAGAGTTTAGAGTTTAGTTTCTGTTAGTTTAGTTTAGAGTTTTAGCTTAGACTTAGAATTTTAATTAGAGTTCTAGTTTAGTTTAGTTTTAGTTAAGAGTTTAGAGTTTTTGCTTAGAGTCTTAACTTAGAGTTTTTGTTAGAGTTCTAGTTTAGTTTAGTTATAGTTAAGAGTTTGGAGTTTTACCTTGGAGACTTAGCTTAGAGTTTTAGTTTGGTTTAGTTTTAGTTAAGAGTTTAGAGTTTTAGCTTAGAGTCTTATCTTAGAGTTTTTGTTAGAGTTCTAGTTTAGTTTAGTTTTAGTTAAGAGTTTAGAGTTTTTAGATTAGAGTCTTAGTTTAGAGTTTTTTGTTGAAGTTCTAGTTTAGTTAGAGTTTTAGCTTAGACTTAGAATTTTAATTAGAGTTCTAGTTTAGTTTAGGTTTAGTTAAGAGTTTAGAGTTTTAGCTTAGTCTTAACTTAGAGTTTTTGTTAGAGTTCTAGTTTAGTTTAGTTTTAGTTAAGAGTTTAGAGTTTTAGCTTAGAGTCTTAGCGAAGAGTATTTGTTAGAGTTGGAGTTTAGTTTAGTTATAGTTAAGAGTTTGGAGTTTTACCTTAGAGTCTTAGCTTAGAGTTTTAGTTTAGTTTAGTTATAGTTAAGAGTTTAGAGTTTTAGCTTAGATTTTCAGCTTAGAGTTTTTGTTAGAGTTCTAGTTTAGTTTAGTTTTAGTTATTAGTTTACTGATTTTAGCTTAGAGTATTAGTTTAGAGTTTTTGTTGAAGTTATAGTTTAGTTTAGTTTTAGTTTAGATTTTTAGCTTAGACTTAGAGTTTTAATTAGAGTTCTAGTTTAGTTTAGTTTTAGTTAAGAGTTTAGAGTTTTTAGCTTAGAGTCTTAGCTTAGTTTTATTTAGAGTTCTAGTTTAATTTAGTTTTAATTAAGAGTTTAGAGTTTTACCATAGAGTCTTAGCTTAGAGTTTTAGTTAGAGTTAAAGTTTAGTTTAGTTACAGTTAAGAATTTAGATTTTTAGCATAGAGTCAGAGCTTAGAGTTTTACTTAAAGTTATAGTTTGGTTAAGGTTTAGTTAAGAGTTTAGAGTTTTACCATAGAGTCTTAGCTTAAAGTTTTTGTTAGAGTTCTAGTTCAGTTTAGTTTTGGTTAAGAGGGTGTTTTTTTACCATTGAGTTTCAGTTAGAGCTCTAGCGTAGTTTAATTTTAGATAATAGTTTAGTGCTTTACCTCATAGTCTTAGCTTAGAGTTTTAGTTGAGTGAGAACAATGACACTATGATGGTAGTTTCTTGGTTACTACCACTTACACTATTTTAAGATTTTGTTGGGTGAGAATTTGTTAGTTAAGAGTTTAGAATTTTAGCTTAGAGTCTTAGCTTAGAGTTTTTGTTGAAGTTCTAGTTTAGTTTAGTTTTAGTTAATAGTTTAGAGTTTTAGCTTAGAGTCTTAGCTTAGAGTTGAAGTTTAGTTTAGTAATAATTAAGATTTTAGAGTTTTAGCTTAGAGTCTTAGCTTGGAGTTTTTGTTAGAGTTCTAGTTTAGTTTAGATATAGTTAAGCATTTGGAGTTTTACCTTCGAGGCTTAGCTTAGAGTTTTAGTTTCGTTTAGTTTTAGTTAAGAGTTTAGAGTTTTTTAGCTTAGAGTCTTAGCTTAGAGTTTTAGTTAGAGTTCTAGTTTAGTTTAGTTTTTGTTAAGAGTTTAGAATTTTAGCTTAGAGTCTTACCTTAGAGTTTCTGCTGAAGTTCTAGTTTAGTTTAGTTTTGGTTAATAGTTTAGAGTTTTAGCTTAGAGTCTTAGCTTAGAGTTTTTGTTAGAGTTGAAGTTTAGTTTCGTAATAGTTAAGAGTTTAGAGTTTTAGATTAGAGTTTTAGCTTAGAGTTTTTGTTAGAGTTCTAGTTTAGTTTAGATATAGTTAAGCGTTTAGAGTTTTACCTTCGAGACTTAGCTTAGAGTTTTAGTTAGTTTAGTTTTAGTTAAGAGTTTAGAGTTTTTTAGCTTAGAGTCTTAGCTTAGATTTTTTTTGTTAGAGTTCTAGTTTAGTTTAGTTAAGATTTTGGTGTTTTACCTTAGAGTCATAGCTTAGAGTTTTAGTTAGAGTTCTAGTTTAGTTTAGTTTTAGTTAAGAGTTTAGAATTTTAGCTTAGAGTCGTAGCTTAGAGTTTTTTTTAGAGTTCTAGTTTAGTTTAGTTAAGAGTTTAGAGTTTTTATATTAGAGTCTTAGCTTAGAGTTTTTATAGAAGTTCCAGTTTAATTTAGTTTTAGTTAAGAGTTTATAGTTTTAGCTTAGAGTCTTAGCTTAGAGTTTTTCTTAGAGTTTTAGTTTAGTTTAGTTTTAGTTAAGAGTTTTAGCTTAGAGTCTTAGCTTAGAGTTATAGTTGAAGTTTAGTTTAGTTATAGTTAAGAATTTAGAGTTTTTAGCTTAGAGTCGTAGTTTAGAGTTTTTGTTAGAGTTCTAGTTAATTTAGTTAAGAGTTTAGAGTTTCATCATAGAGTCATAGCTTAGAGTTTTTGTAGAAGTTGAAGTTTAGTTTAGTCATAGTTAAGTATTTATAGTTTTTAGATTAGAGTCTTAGCTTAGAGTATTACTTAGAGTTCTATTTTAGTTTAGTTTTAGTTAATAGTTTAGAGTTTTATCTTAGAGTCTTATCTTATAGTTTTTGTTGAAGTTCTAGTTTAGTTTAGTTAAGAGTTTAGAGTTCTACCTTAGAGTCTTAGCTTAGAGTTTCAGTTAGAGTTCTAGCTTAGTTTAGTTTTAGTTAAGAGTTTAGAGTTTTACCTTAAAGTCTTAGCTTAGAGTTTTATTTAGAGTTCTAGTTTAGTTTAGTTTTAGTTAAGAGTTTTGAGTTTTAAATTAAAGTCTTAGATTAGAGTTTTAGTTAGGGTTGAAGTTTCGTTTAGTTTAGTTATAGTTAAGAGTTTATAGTTTTAGCTTAGAGTCTTAGCTTAGAGTTTTCAATTAGAGTTATTTTCTAGTTTAGTTTTAGTTAAGTGTTAGAGCTTAGAGGTTTAACCTAGAATATTAGCTTAGAGATTTAGTTAGAGATGAAGTTTAGTCTAAACTAGTATAACCACAAAATTACACAATATTGCACAGAAATACCAAAACCATAGGTTAGATTAGGTTAGGTGAGAGGTTAGGTTTCTCCACGTTTAAGTTAGGTTAGATTAGGTTTAGGTTAGGTTAGGTTAGCTAGTAAACATCTCTCCGTGTTTAAGTTAGGTTAGGTTAGCCTACGTACGCGCGCGTACGTAGGCTAACCTAACCTAACCTAACTTAACCTAACCTAACATAACTTAATCTAGACTAACCTGACCTAGCTTAAACATGGAGAGATATTTACTAGCTAACCTAACTTAACCTAAACCTACTCTAACCTAACTTAAACAGGGAGAAACCGAACCTAATCTAATCTAAACTCTGGTTGTGCTCTTTATATGAAATTTTGTTTAATTTGGGGGTTATGATCGTTTAGAATCAACTTCAACTCTAACTAACTCTATAAGATAATATTATAGGTTAAACCTCTAAGCTCTAACTCTTAACAAAAACTAAACTAAAAACAAAATCTAACTAAGAATATAAGCTAAGAAGCTAAAACTATAAACTATTAAATATAAATAAACTACACTAAACTTTAACCCTAAAGAAAACTCTAATATAAGGCTTTAAGTTAAAACTCAAAAATATTAAAAGAAACTAAAATAAACTAGAACTCTAAATAAAACTCTAAGCTAAGACTTTAAGGTAAAACTCTAAACTCTTAACTAAAACTAAACTAAGATAGAACTCTAACTAAAACTCTAAGCTAAGACTCCAAGCTAAAACTCTAAACCCTTAACTATAACTAAACTAAACTTCAACTCTAAGTAAAACTCTAAGCTATGACTCTAAGGTAGAACACTAAACTCTTAACTAAACTAAACTAGAACTTCAACAAAAACTCTAAGCTAAGACTCTAAGACAAAACTCTAAACTCTTAACTAAAACTAAACTAGAACTCTAAGTAAATCTCTGAGCTAAGACTCTAAGCTAAAAACTCTAAATTCTTAACTATGACTAAACTAACTTCAACTTCAACAAAAACTCTAAGCTATGACTCTATGATAAAACTCTAAACTCTTAACTAAACTAAACTAGAACTCTAACAAAAACTCTAAACTACGACTTTAAGCTAAAAACTCTAAATTCTTAACTATAGCTAAACTAAACTTCAACTGTAACTAAAACTCTAAGCTAAGACTCTAAGGTTAAATTCTAAACTAGTAATTGTAAATAAAGTAAACTATAGCTTCAACAAAAAATCTAAACTAATACTCCACGCTACAAACTTTAAATTCTAAACTATAACAAAACTAAACTAAAAATCTAACAAAAACTCTAAGCTAATACTCTAAGCTAAAACTCAAAACTCAAAACTAAAACTAAACTAAACTAGAACTCTAATTAAAACTATAAGTCTAAGCTAAAACTCTAAACTAAACTAGAACTTCAAAAAAAATCTATAAACTAATAATCTAAGCTAAAAACTCTAAACTCTTAACTAAAACTAAACTAAACTAGAACTCTAACAAAAACTCTAAGATAAGACTCTAAGCTAAAACTCTAAACTCTTAACTAAAACTAAACTAAACAAAAACTCTAATCTAAGACTATAAGCTAAAAATCCAAAATATTAAATAAAA
This sequence comes from Artemia sp. Qi Xiang Cuo, assembly GCF_049724085.1. NCBI lineage: Eukaryota > Metazoa > Arthropoda > Branchiopoda > Anostraca > Artemiidae > Artemia > Artemia sp. Qi Xiang Cuo. The sequence goes on from NC_142796.1 coordinate 44,835,241, forward strand.
CTAAATTAAATTATAACTATAACAAAAACTCTAAGCTTATACTCTAAGCTAAAAATCTAATCTCTTAACTATTACCAAACTAAACTAGAGCTCTAAAACAAACGATAAGCTAAGACTCTAAGCTAAAACTATAAACTCTTAACTAGAACTAAACTAAACTAGAACTATAACAGAAACTCTAATCTAAGACTCTAATCTAAAAACTCGAGACTCTTAACTATAACTAAACTAAACTAGAACTCTAACACAAACTATAAGCTATGACTCTAAGCTAAAACTCTAAACTCTTAAATAAAACTTAGCCAAACTAGAACTTTAACTAAAACTCTAAGGTAAGACTCTAAGGTAAAACTCTAAACTCTTAACTAAAACTAAAGTAAGCTAGAACTCTAACAAAAAACTCTAAGTTAAGACTCTAGGCTAAAACTCTAAAATCTTAACTATAACTTAACCAAACTATAACTTTAAGTAAAACTCTAAGCTATTACTCTAAGCTAAAACTCTAAATTCATAACTGTAACTAAACTAAACTTCAACTCTAACTAGAACTCTAAGCTATGACTATATGGTAAAACTCTAAACTCTTAAATAAAACTAAACTAAACTAGAACTCTAATCTAAGACTCTAAGCTAAGACTCTAAACTCTTAACTATTACTAAACTAAACTTCAACTTTAACAAAAACTCTAAGCTAAGACTCTAAGCTAAAACTCTAAACTCTTAACTATTACTAAACCAAACTATAACTTTAAGTAAAACTCTAAGCTATGACTCTAAGCTAAAACTCTAAACTATTAACTAAAACTAAACTAAAACTTCAACAAAAACTCTAAGCTAAAACTCTAATCTAAAAACTCTAAACTCTTAAATAAAACTAAAATAAACTAGAATTCTAACTAAAACTATAAGATATGACTCTAATTTAAAACACAAAACTATTAACTAAAACTATAATAAAATATAACTCTAACAAAAAAACTCTACACTAAGAATCTAAGCTAAAACTCTAAACTATTAACTAAAAATATAATAAACTAGAACTTCACCAAAACTCTAAGCTAAGACTCTAAGCTAAAAACTCTAAACTCTTAACTAAAACTAAAATAAACTAGAACTCTCACAAAAACTCTAAGCTAAGACTCTAAGCTAAAATTCTAAACTCTTAACTAAAACTAAACTAAACTAGAACTCTAACAAAAACTCTAAGCTAAGACTCTAAGGTAAAACACCAAACTCTTAACTAAAACTAAACTAAACTAGAACTCCAACTGAAACTCAAAGTTAAAAAATCAAACTCTAAGCTAAGACTCTAAGGTAAAACTCTAAACTCTTAACTAAAACTAAACTAAACTAGAACTCTAACAAAAACTCTAAGCTAAGACTCTTAAGCTAAAACTCAAAACTCTTAACTTAACCAAACTATAACTTTAAGTAAAATTCTAAGCTAAGACTCTAAGCTAAAACTCTAAATTCTTAACTGTAACTAAACTAAAGTAAACTAGAACTCTAAATAAAACTCTAAGCTAAGACTCTAAGCTAAAAACTCTAAACTCTTAACTAAAACTAAACTAAACTAGAACTGTAACAAAAACTCTAGGCTAAGACTCTAAGCTAAAAAACTCTAAACTTTTAACTAAAACTAAACCAAACTAAAACTCTAAGCTAAGTCTCTAAGGTAAAACTTCAAACTATTACCTATAACTAAGTTATGGGTGAAAAGGATGGGTACTTCAATTTGTAAAATGGGTAAGACTCTAAGCTAAGAAACTCTAAACTTTTGACTAAAACTAAACCAAACTAAAACTCTAAGCTAAGTCTCTAAGGTAAAACTTCAAACTCTTACCTATAACTAAGTTGTGGATGAAAAGGATGGGTACTTCAATTTGTAAAATGGGTTTAGGACGGTCACTAAGAAAAGAACTTGTTCTGAAATGCCTTTTGAAAAGTATTGCTTGGTGTTGGGCATTCAAAAAGCTGTAAAGTAAAGTTTTGGGTGAAAAGGTTGGGTACTTCAACATGTAAAAATGGGTTTAGGTAGGACATTAAAAAAAGAACTTGTTCTGAAATGCCCTTTGAAAATTATTGCTTGGTGTTGGAGCATTCAAAAAAGCAGTATAGTAAAGTTGTGTGTGAAAAGGATGGGTACTTCAATTTGTAAAATGGGTTTAGGAGGGACATTAAGAAAAGAACTTGTTCTGAAATGCCTTTTGAAAAGTATTGCTTGGTGTTGTGGCATTCAAGAGCTTTAAAGTAAAGTAGCGAGTGAAAAGGATTGGTACTTCAACTTGTAAAATGGGTTTAGGAAGGACATTAAGAAAAGAAATGGTTCTGAAATGCCTTTGAAAAGTTTTGCTTGGTGTTGGAGCATTCAAGAAAGCTGTAAAGTAATGTTGGGTGTAAAAAAGGAAGGGTACTTCAACTTGTCATACGTGGTTGGGGCTAGCATTGATGAAATACATTGTTCTGAAATGCCTGTTGAATTGTATTGCTTGGTGTTGGGAATACCAAAATTTGTATAGTAACTTTTGGTGTTAAAAGGATGAACCTTTCAACGTGTAAAATAGATGATTTAGGTAAATTAAGAAAATAAATGGTTCTGAAATGCCTTTTGAAAAGTATTTCTTGGTGTTGAGCATTCAAAAAGCTTTAAAGTAAAGTTGTGTGTAAAAAGGATGGGATAGTTCAATTTGCAAAATGGGTTTAGGAGGGACATTAAGAAAATAACTTGTTCTGAAATGCCTTTGAAAAGTATTGATTGGTGTTGTGGCTTTCAAAAGCTGTAAAGTAAAGTTGTGGGTGAAAAGGATGGGTAATTCAATTTGTAAAATGGGTGTAGGAGGGACATTAAGAAAAGAACTTGTTCTGAAGTGCCTTTTGAAAAGTATTGCTTGGTGTTGGAGCATTCAAAAAAGCTATAAAGTAAAGTTGGGGGTGAAAAGGATGAGTACTTCAATTTGTAAAATGGGTTTAGGAAGGGCATTAAGAAAAGACATTGTTTTAAAATGCCTTTTGAATAGTATTGCTTGGTGTTGGGGCATTCAAAAGCTGTAAAGTAAAGTTGTGGGTGCAAAGTATAGGTACTTCAACTTGTAAAATGGTTTTAGGAGGGATAATAAGAAAAGAACTTGTTCTGAAATGCCTTTTGAAAAGTATTTCTTGGTGTTGAACATTCAAAAAGCTGTAAAGTAAAGTTGTGTGTAAAAAGGATGGGTACTTCAATTTGTAAAATTGGTTTAGGAGGGACATTAAGAAAAGAACTGGTTCTGAAATGCCTTTGAAAAGTATTGCTTGGTGTTGGAGTATTCAAAAAACCAGTATAGTAAAGTTGTGGGTGAAAAAGGATGGGTACTTCAACTTGTAAAATGGGTTTAGGATGGACATTAGGAAAATAACTTGTTCTGAAAAGATATAATAAAGCCATAAAAAAGTATTAAAAAAGGGGGGCTCAGGGGCCTTTGGGGCGCCGGGGGCTTCCTTCGGGGTTGGGGTAGGGGGATCGTAGCCCTTCGGGGTTGGGGTAAGGGGATCGTAGCCCTTCGGGGTTGGAGGAGAGCACCTTACGATACTGTTCAAATGGAACTTGTGTATTATAATGACCACAGAGTTTCACCCTCAAATCCTTTTCTAAAAACCTCTTCGAAAATCATCTTTTAAAATGTCTCTAACTGTTTCGCCGAAATAATTCCCTAAAATGTCTAAAACGGTTTCGCCCAAATAACCCCTAAACGTAATTTCTGCGTGTTCCTTTTGTTTTTGGAATCCCTGCGCTGTCACATTTGAAATTACTTGGAGACCCTTTCGTGAATCAATAATTAGTAGAAGTGACCCTATTGACCCCATTGCTCACCCCTGCTGCCACCTATAACTTTTTTGCACCCCAAATAAGGGCATAGCCTCCCTAGGGAGAAAGATTGCGTAATCAGTCAATGACCTCTTTTTCCAAGGTCGATTTATTTGATGTTTCTATGTGTAATAACTCCGGAACGAAGGTTGCACATGCGCATTGAATTCTAACGGGAACAATGTTATTGATCTAGGACTCGAGGGGGAAGTGAATTTCCGAGAACTTGATTGCGTAATTGATCGTGAATGTCATGGTGTCCAGAAATAGTATTTGTTATTGTTGCTCGAGGCGAATGTTATGATCCAGAAATAGTATTGTTGTTGTGGATAAAATTGTTCAATGTTATGAGTTTCCCGGAAACAGTTAGATCACGTGTTTCCTTCTCAGCCAATCAGCGAGTCGGTTACATAAACTTTCTCAGCCCATAAGAGGGCTTGTTTACATAGTAGCGGCGGAGTGAATATGAAGAAAGGGTTTTTGGTATAGGTTTATTAGTCTGTGAATAGAATTCAAAGGAGTGAGAAGAAGAACAGTTTGACTTTACTCATTTGGATATATATTAATGTTGATGACGATGAGTGGAATGTTTACCCTATTAGAAGTTGATAGTGGAGTTGATGATAATAATACAAGAGCACCAAGCATTGCAGTGGAAATCACGAAAGGATCACGGCTTTGTCTGGAATGGGATGCAGTATATGCAAGATATGTGATATCCATGAGCAAATTTAAAATGGAGTATCAATTATGTGTCGCCGCAAAAGTTGATATAGCACATGTGAATAGACTTCAATGTGCTTTAAGTGCATTAGTGAAACATATCGAAGACAATAAACTCTATCGCTAATTGTATATGCATAGTATTATTGATGTTGTAGTTGTAATTATTCAATAAAATTGTTTCGAAATCGAAAATGTTCCCTTTCTTTTCTGGTCAGGTTAGGCTAACGAATTAGGGTCAGTCTAGAGTGAATCCAAATTATTTACCAGCACTAGTGGTTCACGTCAGATGCCTATACACCGAAGAAGAAGAAATCTAAAGTGTAGAATAAAGACACTGTTGTATACATTTTTTTTTATTAATAGACAAACTCACATACATTTTTTTAAAGCACTTTACCCATAGGACACTAAAATCATTTTGATTTATTTTCAAAGACAGGACTTATCACAACTGTTCATTATTCATGTCAACTAGGATGGGGGTTTTACATATTCCACACTTAAAACGGAATACATTCGCATATATGCTTATGCTCAACAATTTAAACATTGTAGACCTGCATTTACGACAAAATGGGCTATTCCAAGCCTGAGGGGTATATTCAATAGGAAATTTCAAAGATTTATCCTGAAAGAAGATAAAACATAATTAAAAACTGTAGGTTCACGCAAAGGGTGAAATAGTTTGAGACATTTTAGAGGATGATTTGGGGTGAAACTCTGTGGTCGTTATAATTGATTTTGAAATAAGAAATTTTTAAAAAGATGAAATTTTTTGCAATTAAAAACGAACAAAAATTAATTAAAAAACTTTCCGAAAAATATGTTTTCAAAGAAAAGTAAAGGTCATTTTAAACTTAAGCTCAGCAGATACAAATACATTTTAAAATTTAAACTCGAAACGACCAGAAATTACTATTAAAGAATAAATGAAACCAAAACGAACAGAAATTAAATGAGCAATCATAGCAAAAAACAAACAACAAATAATAATATAAATGAATAAATAGATCTCAAAGCGAGTAATGCTTAGATTGAATATGAATATCAAGCTTAAAATGAAAAAATATTTTCCTATTGAACTATAAATGAAACTTAAAACGAACAGAAATAAAATAAAAAATAAATGCAAACAAACATACTATGGATATTAATGTAAATTAATAAATAAATCTTAAAACGAGTGAAACTTAAATTGAATATACAAATCAAGCTTGAAATGAACAAAAACCCCTTCAAACAAGTAAACTTGAACATCCCCCTCCCGTGGCCATAGAAGATAGAAAAGTTCAAGTTCTATTCTGAATTTTACCAAAGAACATAATTCAATTCTAATTTCTCCAGAGAAAATAAAAAGCTTCCATTTCAGGTTACAGATATCTATTTACAGATCTGGATATCTCGTAATGTCTAAGGACTGCTAAAAATATTTATTTTTCTAGCAAAATATTTAGTTTATTCTAAACAAATGATACCCACAAATGGTTGAGGGCTCGGGGGGGTATGTGTCCCACATCTCTGATCGACATAGACTTTCGGTGTAATTAAAGAGAGAGAGAGAGAGAGAGAGAGAGAGAGAGAGACAAGGGAACCGCAATTAAGATAGGGCGATGAAGAGGGGGGTGGGGGGGGCAGGATTTTGGAAAGTACAGAAATGTAATTTTAATTCTAACATAATTTTACGAGAAATTGTAAATTTTGGTCGAGTGTTACAAGTGTGTTTAAAGTTTAGTTCCATGAAGCTAAATCCATTTAACACTTCCTTGGATTTGAAATAGAAAGCTAGAAACGTAAAGTGGGATTTTTGAAAATGCACAAATGTAATTTTTATTTTCTACGACAAATTAGGAATTCTGATTGAATCTTATGATTATGCTTATACTTTAGTTCCATGAAGATAAAGCAATGTGGCAATTCCTTAGAGACGACATGTAAACCTAGACATAAAGTAGGATTTTCAAAAAATTACAAAATATAATTTTTATTTTTGACTTAATTTTTTAAGAAAAGTCCTAAATTTTCATCGAAATCTATGACTGAGTTTATATTTTAGTTTCAAGAAGCTAAGGCAGGTGACACTTCCCTGGATTTGACTTATAAAGCTCGAAACGTAAAGTGGGATTTTTGAAAATGCACAAATGTAATTTTTATTTTCTACGACAAATTAGGAATTCTGATTGAATCTTAAGATTATGCTTATACTTTAGTTCCATGAAGGAAAAGCAAGTTGACATTTTCTTAGAATCGACATGTAAACCTAGACATAAAGTAGGATCTTCAAAAAATACAAAATATAATTTTTATTTTTGACTTAATTTTTTAAGAAAAGTGCTAAATTTTCATCGAAAGCTACGACTGAGTTTATATTTTAGTTTCAAGAAGCTAAAGCAGTTAACACTTGCCTGGAAGCTCGAAACGTAAAGTGAGATTTTGGAAAATGCAGAAATTTAATTTTTATTTTATAAGACAAATTCGGAATTCTGATCGAACCTTACGATTATGCTTATACTTTAGCTCCATGAAGGTAAAGCAAGTTGACATTTCCTTTAGAGTCGACATGTAAACCTAGACATAAAGCAGGATTTTTAAAAAATCACAAATGTAATTTTTATTTTTGACACAATTTTTGAAGAAAAGTCCTAAATTTTGGTCGAAAGCTATGACTGAGTTTATATTTTAGTTTCAAGAAGCAAAAGTAGTTAATACTTCCCTGGATTTGACTTATAAAGCTGGAAACGTAAAGTGAGATTTTTGAAAATGCACAAATGTAATTTTTATTTTCTACGACAAATTCGGAATTCTGATCGAACCTTACGATTATGCTTATACTTTAGTTCCATGAAGGAAAAGCAAGTAGACATTTTCTTAGAATCGACATGTAAACCTAGACATAAAGCAGGATTTTGAAATAATCACAAATGCAATTTTAATTTTTGACACAATTTTTGAAGAAAAGTCCTAAATTTTGGTCGAAAGCTATGACTGAGTTTATATTTTAGTTTCAAGAAGCAAAAGTAGTTAAAACTTCCTTGGATTTGACTTATAAAGCTGGAAAAGTTAAGTGAGATTTTTGAAAATGCACAAATTTAATTTTTGTTTTCTACGACAAATACGGAATTATGATCGAATCTTACGATTATTCTTATACTTTAGTTCCAAGAAGAAAAAGCAAGTTGACATTTTCTTAGAATAGACATGTAAACCTATACATAAAGCAGGATTTTGAAAAAATCACAAATGTAATTTTAATTTTTGACACAATTTTTGAAGAAAAGTCCTTAAGTTACATTTGCGTTTATATTTTAGTTCCAAGAAGCTATAGCCATTTGACACTTGCTTAAAGTGAACAGGTAAACCTAGAAGTTAAGTAAGATGTTTGAAAATGTACAAATATGATCTTTATTTTTGAAGAGACATTCTGAATTCTATTCGAGTCATGCGATTGTGTTCAAAGAGTTCGTGTTAACGAATTGTAAGTAAGGAGTGACCCGGCTCAATGATAACCGAAACTCTAGAAAATGGGTTTTTGATACCAATAGATACATCAAAAGAATCAGATTTCAATGCTGATTTTAAATATATAGTTTAGTCCTACCCATCAAAAGTTACGTGCCTGAGAAAATTTGGCTGATTTTCGGAAAAATGGGAGAAATACCCCTAAAAGTTATAAAACCTTAATGAAAATCACACCATCATATTCAGCGTATCACAGAACTCTACTATAGAGGTTTCAAGCTGCTATCTACAAAAATGTAGAATTTTGCTTTTTTTACAAGAAGAAAGATCCCGGATGCGTGTTTATTTTTATTTATTTATTTTTTTTTTGTTCCAGGGGTTTTCGTATCGACCCAGTGGTCCTATAATATCGCTGGAGGACTTATTGAAACGGAAATTAAAAGTTCTAGTTCCCTTTTTAAGTGACCAAAAATGGAGGGCAACTAGGCCCCCCTCCCACGCTCATTTTTTCCAAAAGTCACCTGATCAAATTTTGAGATATCCATTTTGTTCAGCAGGGTTGAAATTATGATAACTATGTCCATTAGGATGACTTAATTCCCCCACAGCTCTCGGGGGACGGGTTGCAAGTTATAAACTTTGCCCATTGTTTACATATATGGACCATTTTGTTGCGAAAACACACAAAAGTTAGAAAAAATAAAAAATATAACTTTATTACATCTGAAAAATGGAAAAAAATTAAGATTTCATACACATTTTAAAATATCTTATTGTAAGTGTTTTAAATATGAGCCATTCTGTTGCGAAAACACACAAAATTTATAAAAAATAAAAAATATTCCTATATTACCTCTACAATACGGCTAAATATTAAGAATTAATACACATTTTAATCTAGCTAAGGGTAAGTGTTTTAAATATGAGCCATTCTAATGCGAAAACACACAAAGTTAGAAAAAATGCAAAAATTCCTTTATTACCTCTGCAATATGGCTAAAAATGAAGAATTCATACACATTTTCAACTATCTAAGGTTAAGTGTTTTAAATATAAGCCATTCTGTTGCGAAAACACACAAAAGTTATAAAAAATGCAAAATTTTCCTATATTAACTATGAAATACTGCTAAAAATGAAGAATTCATTCACATTTTCAACTAGCTAAGGGTAAGTGTTTTAAATATGAGCCATTCTGTTGCGAAAACACACAAAAGTTAGAAAAAATACAACCTGACCCCCGAATTGAAGGATATGAATTAGAACCATGGGAAAGTAATTTCATCGTATTTTGCATTTCCCACAAGAGGACACTTTTCAAGTAAAAGTAAAGAGCTACCAGACTAAACCACAGATATGATGAAATAATAACGAATAATTGTTCAAACTTAAATTTTCTGTATTACGGGAATAGTTTATTTTCGAACCATTATATCTACCAAAGGTTCAATACCTGAGTTAAACTAAGAGGTTTCAATTTCAGGAAAAAATTACATTTTGACAACATATTACAATTTACCAAATTTAAAGTTTTGTTTAGTTTCAAAATATTTTCTGTCACTCATCTTCTTTTAATCATTCACAAACAATACTATAGAAAACCACGTCCCACGGTTTATTGATTTTAAATTATTAAGAAGGCTATTATTTCATTGAAATATACATTTTACATTTTTAATTTTCATGCTTTAGATAAGTATCTTGTCCTTTTGGTGTAAATTGCAGCTGAAGGCTTATTTCATCATATTTTGCTTATTTTCGTAGGAAAACACACTGAAAAGACATATTATTGAACTCACATCAAACATTGCCGGGCTTGCATTTGAAGAACCTTCCATTATTTTCTATCTTGTCCTCTATTTCAACATATACTGACTTTTAAAGCTTTTCAACACTCTTAAATATACTATCCTAACGGTTATTTATTTACGAAATTGTGCAAACTGTTGATTTAGAACAATAATTACCTTTCTATATATCAATTAACACTCACTAGAATTGCCACTATTCACTCGCGGAGAATGGTTTCAAAACAATACTTCTTACATCGCATAGACTATTTGTGTCAAACGAGACATCTTCAATGCAGATTAATTAATTGTTACGTTCGATTTTGTTTTGGACACAGGAGAGCATCAATGGGAAGTGAGAATTTCTGTAAAACTATCAAAGATTGATTAGGTGTATGGTGACTAGCTTAGCCTACGTACGAGAAAGAAAAGTTCTTAGGTGTGGAGCTCCCCCACCGCCTTAACCATCGCTCTTGAAATCCCTTGAATTAGGTTAGAGACAGACAAAAAGTTAGGTGTATGGTTAGGTTAGGTTAGATTATGTTAGGTTAGGTTAATTTAGGTTAGACTAGCTTAGCCTACGTAGCCCCCTCCCCCACCTCCCCCACCGCCTCAACCATCGCTCTTGAAATCCCTTGAATTAGGTTAGAGACAGACAAAAAGTTAGGTGTATGGTTAGGTTAGGTTAGATTATGTTAGGTTAGGTTAATTAACGGCGGCCTCTTTTGTTAAGGTTGTTTATTTTTTTGGGGGGGGCTCCCGCCCCCCTCAACAAAAAGTTAGGTTTATGGTTAGGTTAGGTTAGATTATGTTAGGTTAGGTTACTTTAGGTTAGACTAGCTCCCCCACCCCCCGGGGGCCACGGGGACTGAAAGCCTACCTCGGGTGGGACCCCCACCACAAAGGTTAGGGTACCTTACATTTCAAGGTGACCACCCCCCCCCCAACCCCGGGGCCACGGGGCCGAAAGCCTGACACGGGTAGAACCCTCACCACCAAGGTCAGGTTAGGTTAGATTAGGTTAAGTTGCCTAACATTTCTAGGTTAACTTACATCAGGTTAAGTGGCGGGCCACTTAACCTGATGTAAGTTAACCTAGAAATGTTAGGTAACTTAACCTAATCTAACCTAACCTGACCTTGGTGGTGAGGGTCCTACCCGTGTCAGGCTTTCGGCCCCGTGGCCCCGGGGTTGGGGGGGGGGTGGTCACCTTGAAATTTTAGGTAACCAAACCTTTGTGGTGGGGGTCCCACCCGTGGTAGGCTTTCAGTCCCCGTGGCCCCCGGGGGGGGGGGAGCTAGTCTAACCTAAATTAACCTAACCTAACATAATCTAACCTAACCTAACCATACACCTAACTTTTTGTTGAGGGGGCGGGGCCCCCCCCCAAAAAAAAAAATTAAAAACCTTAACAAAAGAGGCTGCCGTTAATTAACCTAACCTAACATAATCTAACCTAACCTAACCATACACCTAACTTTTTGTCTGTTTCTAACCTAATTCAAGGGATTTCAAGAGCGATGGTTGAGGCGGTGGGGGAGGTGGGGAGGGGGCTACGTAGGCTAAGCTAGTCTAACCTAAATTAACCTAACCTAACATAATCTAACCTACCCTAACCATACACCTAACTTTTTGTCTGTCTCTAACCTAATTCAAGGGATTTCAAGAGCGATGGTTGAGGTGGTGGGGGAGCTCCACACCTAATAACTTTTCTTTCTCGTACGTAGGCTAAGCTAGTCACCATACACCTAATCAATCTTTGATAGTTTTACAGAAATTCTCACTTCCCATTGATGCTCTCCTGTGTCCAAAACAAAATCGAACGTAACAATTAATTAATCTGCATTGAAGATGTCTCGTTTGACACAAATAGTCTATGCGATGTAAGAAGTATTGTTTTGAAACCATTCTCCGCGAGTGAAAAGTGGCAGTTCTAGTGAGTGTTAATTGATATATAGAAAGGTAATTATTGTTCTAAATCAACAGTTTGCACAATTTCGTAAATAAATAACCGTTAGGATAGTATATTTAAGAGTGTTGAAAAGCCTTAAAAGTCAGTGTATGCTGAAATAGAGGACAAGATAGAAAATAATGGAAGGTTCTTCAAATGCAAGCCCGGCAATGTTTGATGTGAGTTCAATAATATGTCTTTTCAGTGTGTTTTCCTACGAAAATAAGCAAAATATGATGAAATAAACCTTCAGCTGCAATTTACACCAAAAGGACAAGATACTTATCTAAAGCATGAAAATTAAAAATGTAAAATGTATATTTCAATGAAATAATAGCCTTCTTAATAATTTAAAATCAATAAACCGTGGGAAGTGGTTTTCTATAGTATTGTTTGTGAATGATTAAAAGAAGATGAGTGACAGAAAACATTTTGAAACTACACAAAACTTTAAATTTGGTAAATTGTCATATGTTGTCAAAATGTAATTTTTTCCTGAAATTGAAACCTCTTAGTTTAACTCAGGTATTGAACCTTTGGTAGATATAATGGTTCGAAAATAAACTATTCCCGTAATACAGAAAATTTAAGTTTGACCAATTATTCGTTATTATTTCATCATATCTTTGGTTTAGTCTGGTAGCTCTTTACTTTTACTCGAAAAGTGTCCTCTTGTGGGAAATGCAAAATACGATGAAAATACTTTCCCTTGGTTCTAATTCATATCCTTCAATTAGGGGGTCAGGTTGTATTTTTTCTCACTTTTGTGTGTTTTCGCAACAGAATGGCTCATATTTAAAATACTTAACCTTAGCTAGTTGAAAATGTGTATGAATTCTTCATTTTTAGCTGTTTTGCAGAGGTAATAAAGGAACATTTTGCATTTTTTCTAACTTTTGTGTGTTTTCGCAACAGAATGGCCCATATTTAAAACACATACCCTTAGCTAGTTGAAAATGTGTATGAATTCTTCATTTTTATCCCATATTGCAGAGGTAATAAAGGAATATTTGTATTTTTTCTAACTTTTGCGTGTTTTCGCAATAGAATGGCTCATATTTAAAACACTTAACCTTAGCTAGTTGAAAATATGTATGAATTCTTCATTTTTAACCGTAGTGTAGATGTTATAGATGGATATTTTGCATTTTTTCTTAATATTGGTTATTTGTGCAATAGAATGGCTCATATTTGAAACATTTGACCTTATCTAGTTGAAATTGTGTATGAATTCTTAATTTTTTGCGATTTTTAATAGGTAATAATGTACGATTTTGTATTTTTTCTAACTTTTGTGTGTTTTCCGCAACAGAATGGCCCATATATGTAAACAATGGGCAAATTTTATAACTTGCAGCCCTTCCCCCGAGAGCTCTGGGGGAATTAAGTCATCCTAATTGACATAGTTATCATAATTTCAACCCTGCTGAACAAAATGGATATCTCAAAATTTTGATCAGGTGACTTTTGGAAAAAAATGAGCGTGGGAGGGGGCCTAGTTGCCATCCATTTTTTTGTCACTTAAAAAGAGACCTAGAACTTTTAATTTCCGTTTCAATAAGTCATCCAACGATATTATATGACCATTGTGTCGATACGAAAACCCATGGAACAAAAAAATAAATAAATAAAAATAAACATGCATCCGTGATCTTTCTTCTGGTAAAAAAAGCAAAATTCCACATTTTTGTAGATAGGAGCTTGAAACCTCTATAGTAGGGTTCTGTGATACGCTGAATATGATGGTGTGATTTTCATTAAGGTTTTATAACTTTTAGGGGTATTTCTCCCATTTTTCCGAAAATCAGCCAAATTTTCTCAGGCACGTAACTTTTGATGGGTAGGACTAAACTATATATTTAAAATCAGCATTGAAATCTGATTCTTTTGATGTATCTATTGGTATCAAAAACCCGTTTTCTAGAGTTTCGGTTATCATTGAGCCGGGTCACTCCTTACTTACAATTCGTTAACACGAACTCTTTGAACACAATCGCATGACTCGAATAGAATTCAGAATGTCTCTTCAAAAATAAAGATCATATTTGTACATTTTCAAACATCTTACTTAACTTCTAGGTTTACCTGTTCACTTTAAGCAAGTGTTAAATGGCTATAGCTTCTTGGAACTAAAATATAAACGCAAATGTAACTTAAGGACTTTTCTTCAAAAATTGTGTCAAAAATTTAAATTACATTTGTGATTTTTTCAAAATCCTGCTTTATGTCTAGGTTTACATGTCGATTCTAAGAAAATGTCAACTTGCTTTTTCTTCATGGAACTAAAGTATAAGAATAATCGTAAGATTCGAGCATAATTCCGTATTTGTCGTAGAAAATAAAAATTACATTTGTGCATTTTCAAAAATCTCACTTTACGTTTCCAGCTTTATAAGTCAAATCCAGGGAAGTTTTAACTTCTTTTGCTTCTTGAAACTAAAATATAAACTCAGTCATAGCTTTCGACCAAAATTTAGGACTTTTCTTCAAAAATTGTGTCAAAAATTAAAATTACATTTGTGATTTTTTCAAAATCCTGCTTTATGTCTAGGTTTACATGTCGATTCTAAGAAAAAGTAAACTTTCTTTTTCTTAATGGAACTAAAGTATAAGCATAATCGTAAGGTTCGATCAGAATTCCGAATTTGTCGTAGAAAATAAAAATTACATTTGTGCATTTTCAAAAATCTCACTTTACGTTTCCAGCTTTATAAGTCAAATCCAGGGAAGTATTAACTACTTTTGCTTCTTGAAACTAAAATATAAACTCAGTCATAGCTTTCGACCAAAATTTAGGACTTTTCTTAAAAAATTGTGTCAAAAATTAAAATTACATTTGTGATTTTTTCAAAATCCTGCTTTATGTCTAGGTTTACATGTCGACTCGAAAGGAAATGTCAACTTGCTTTACCTTCATGGAGCTAAAGTATAAGCATAATCGTAAGATTCGATCAGATTTCCGAATTTGTCTTATAAAATAAAAATTAAATTTCTGCATTTTCCAAAATCTCACTTTACGTTTCGAGCTTCCAGGCAAGTGTTAACTGCTTTAGCTTCTTGAAAACTAAAATATAAACTCAGTCGTAGCTTTCGATGAAAATTTAGCACTTTTCTTAAAAAATTAAGTCAAAAATAAAAATTATATTTTGTATTTTTTGAAGATCCTGCTTTATGTCTAGGTTTACATGTCGACTCTAAAGGAAATGTCAACTTGCTTTACCTTCATGGAGCTAAAGTATAAGCATAATCGTAAGATTCGATCAGAATTCCTAATTTGTCGTAGAAAATAAAAATTACATTTGTGCATTTTCAAAAATCCCACTTTACGTTTCGAGCTTTATAAGTCAAATCCAGGGAAGTGTCACCTGCCTTTGCTTCTTGAAACTAAAATATAAACTCAGTCGTAGCTTTCGATGAAAATTTAGGACTTTTCTTAAAAAATTAAGTCAAAAATAAAAATTATATTTTGTAATTTTTTGAAAATCCTACTTTATGTCTAGGTTTACATGTCGTCTCTAAGGAATTGCCAACTTGCTTTATCTTCATGGAACTAAAGTATAAGCATAATCATAAGATTCAATCAGAATTCCTAATTTGTCGTAGAAAATAAAAATTACATTTGTGCATTTTCAAAAATCCCACTTTACGTTTCTAGCTTTTTATTTCAAATCCAAGGAAGTGTTAAATGGATTTAGCTTCATGGAACTAAACTTTAAACACACTTGTAACACTCGAGCAAAATTTACAATTTCTCTTAAAATTTTTTTATAATTAAAATTACATTTTTTTAATTTAAAAAATAATCCCCCCCCCTCTTCATCGCCCTATCTTAATTGTGGTTCCCGTGTCTCTCTCTCTCTCTCTCTCTCTCTCTCTCTCTCTAATTACATCGTAAGTCTAGGTCGATCAGAGATGTGTGACTCATACCCCCCGAGCCCGCAACCATTTGTGCGTCTCATTTGTTTAGAATAAACTATATTTTTTGCTAGAAAAATAAATATTTTTAGCAGTCCTTAGACATTACGAGATATCCAGATCTGTAAATAGATATCTGTAACCTGAAATGGAAGCTTTCTATTTTCTCTGGAGAAATTAGAATTGAATTATGTTCTTTGGTAAAATTCAGAATAGAACTTGAACTTTTCTATCTTCTATGGCCACGGGAGGGGGATGTTCAAGTTTACTTATTTGAGGGGATTTTTGTTCATTTCAAGCTTGATTTGTATATTCAATTTAAGTTTCACTCGTTTTAAGATTTATTTATTAATTTACATTAATATCAATAGTATGTTTGTTTGCATTTATTTTTTATTTTATTTCTGTTCGTTTTAAGTTTCATTTATAGTTCAATAGGAAAATATTTTTTCATTTTAAGCTTGATATTCATATTCAATCTAAGCATTACTCGCTTTGACATCTATTTATTCATTTATATTATTATTTGTTGTTTGTTTTTTGCTATGGTTGCTCATTTAATATCTGTTCGTTTTGGTTTCATTTATTCTTTAATAGTAATTTCTGGTCGTTTCGAGTTTAAATTTTAAAAGGTATTTGTATCTGCTGAGCTTAAGTTTAAAATGACCTTTACTTTTCTTTTAAAACATATTTTTCGTAAAGTTTTTTAATTAATTTTTGTTAGTTTTTAATTGCAAAAAATTTCATTTTTTTAAAAATTTCTTATTTCAAAATCAATTATAACGACCACAGAGTTTCACCCCAAATCATCCTCTAAAATGTCTCAAACTATTTCACCCTTTGTGTGAACCTATAGTTTTTAATTATGTTTTATCTTCTTTCAGGATAAATCTTTGAAATTTCCTATTGAATATACCCCTCAGGCTTGGAATAGCCCATTTTGTCGTAAATGCAGGTCTACAATGTTTGAATTGTTGACCATAAGCACATATGCGAATGTATTCCGTTTTAAGTGTGGAAGATGTAAAACCCCCATCATAGTTGACATGAATAATGAACAGTTGTGATAAGTGCTGTCTTTGAAAATAAATCAAAATGATTTTAGTGTCCTATGAGTAAAGTGCTTTAAAAAATGTATGTGAGTTTGTCTATTAATAAAAAAAAATGTATACAACAGTGTCTTTATTCTACACTTTAGATTTCTTCTTCTTCGGTGTATAGGCATCTGACGTGAACCACTAGTGTTGGTAAATCATTTGGATTCACTCTAGACTGACCCTGATTCGTTAGCCTAACCTGACCAGAAAATAAAGGGAACATTTTCGATTTCGAAACAATTTTATTGAATAATTACAACAACAACATCAATAATACTATGCATATACAATTAGCGATAGAGTTTATTGTCTTCGATATGTTTCACTAATGCACTTAAAGCACATTGAAGTCTATTCACATGTGCTATATCAACTTTTGCAGCGAAAAATAATTGATCCTCCATTTTAAATTTGCTCAAGGATATCACATATCTTGCATATACTGCATCCCATTCCAGACAAAGCCGTGATCCCTTCGTGATTTCCACTGCAATGTTTGGTGCTCTTGTATTATTATCATCAACTCCACTATCAACTTCTAATAGGGTAAACATTCCACTTATCGTCATCAACATTAATATATATCCAAATGAGTAAAGTCAAACTGTTCTTCTTCTCACTCCATTGAATTATATGCAAAGACTAATAAAACTATAGCAAAAACCCTTTCCTTATATTCCCTCCGCCGCTAATATGTAAACAAGCCCTCTGATTGGCTGAGAAAGGTTATGTAACCGACTCGCTGATTGGCTGAGAAGGAAACACGTGATCTAACTGTTTTCGGGGAACTCATAACATTGAACAATTTTATCCACAACAACAAATACTATTTCTGGATCATAACATTCGCCTCGAGCAACAATAACAAATACTATTTCTGGACACCATGACATTTACGATCGATTACGCAATCAAGTTCTCGGAAATTCACTTCCCCCTCGAGTCCTAGATCAATAACATTGTTCCCGTTAGAATTCAATGCGCATGTGCAACCTTCGTTCCGGAGTTATTACACATAGAAACATCAAATAAATCGAGCTTGGAAAAAGAGGTCATTGACTGATTACGCAATCTTTCTCCCTAGGGAGGCTATGCCCTTATTTGGGGTGCAAAAAAGTTATAGCTGGCAGCAGGGGTGAGCAATGGGGTCAATAGGGTCACTTCTACTATAATTCCCCTTAGAAACAACAAATTAATTCCCCTTTCGTGAATCAATAATTCCCCTTAGAAACAACAAATTAATTCCCCTTTCGTGACAAATCAATCAACCATGATATCATCTGTCAGACATTAAAAAACTTCACCCAGAAACAATTCTGGATGAAAACCAAATCCATTAATAAACTTCGCCCCGGAAACAATTCTTCTGATCAAACTCCAAAGATATTAATAAACTTTGCCCCGGAAACAATTCTCTTGGAAATACATCAAAGACATTAATAAACTTCACCCATTCCTTTTTCATGACAAATCAATCAATCTTGACATCTCCTGTCAGACATTAATCAATAATCCAAAACACATCCATCAAAGTGAGAAAAATCCTGTTTTTCCATTCTCACTGACAAAAACCATAAGCCACGTGGTCATGTCACGACCTCCTGACCCATTTCTACTAACTAATCAACTTGACTTTAAAAAAAAGAAACTGGTAATTTTGCATATAATTTTCTCCTTTTTTTCTTTCTATGTTCTGACTCTAGCTCTTTTTCACTGCTTCTACATTCCCCAATAAATTTATTGCTAATTCAGTTCAGTCACATACCTATTAAAAATGTGTTAAATTTAGTAGTAATTAGACCATTCCTTCCGTAGCTTAAACACCAAGGTAAGATTCTGGGTACCAATAAGAAAGGGAGGTCATCATTCTCTCTTTTTCACTCTCCCCTAAATTTTTTTGCCCCCTCCCTAGAAAAGTGCCGTTTTTGGTATTTTCATGTAAAATAAATAGCCACCCCCTTAGATTTTGAAAATGTCTTTCTTTTTATCTATATTTTGAAAAAATTAAAAACTCGTTGTGCTCCCCCCTACATTCTTGTGATCTTTCGCCCCTAAAATGAATCTTCCAAGGATCGCATTGCTTCATAAACGGAAGAATAATATGAAAACCATTAATCCTACCTATAATTTTTGATTTTTTTGTGCTTTGAAAATTTGATTCCAGATCTTTCGTAACTCCTTCTATGTCTTGTATTAAGTTTGTCCTAAATTCAATCCAGTCACATAGTAAATTATAGCACTCATCAAATTTTGCGTCACAATACGAATAACTGGTAAAAAACCATGATCTTATTTCTGCATCATTCATTTTTGAAACTAAACTGCCCCTAATGCTAGCTATATCATGCATAATTCTTATCACTATGGAATTTTATGATTTTAATCAGTTTAAACAAACATTACGATCTGTTATTTTTGATCGATATATATTACTAACACTTTGATGACATCGGGTGTCTTCTGCAAAACCTAGCATCTTTATTTTTTTATTTGTTGAGTAAATTACAAATTAGAAATTATTTTCATTTTTGGAACAAGAGAAATAGACGGAGATACGAATATTTTTTTTCTTTCTGTCTTCCCCAACTCTTTTTCGTTAGACGTATATACTAGGTTTTGTAACTCTACTACATAAGTGCTAGATTTTGGGTGCGGAAAACAGATGGAACTGCTTTTATATACTAAGTACTATAGAAAGTAGGTCGCAGAGGAAAAAAATAGGTCGTATAGAAAATATGTGAGATAGTACATTTCCGACTCCTTCATTTAGCTGGCCGGGTTGAGATACCGGGTGGTCCATCATTGATCAGAATCAATTAAATGTTTTGTACTTGTGGTTATGTCGGAGGATAGTCGGTATTCTTTAAGTATAAAAATCTAGTTATAACTAATATAGAATTTGAGAGGCAACACTATAGCGTTGCCTACAGTAAAGGCCATAATGCTTAAATGTTTTATTGTTATTTATTACCATGAGGTACTTCATACGGAAAGGTTTGTCGTAAAGATTTTGGAAGATGCTCATTTGATTAGAAATTGGAAGTTCTGGTGAACTTTTTAAGGGTCAAAAGTGATCGGAGGGCAACTATCCCCCCACCCTCTTTTTCTCAAATGCATCCGATAAAAATTTGAGACTGCCATCTTGTTCAAAATAGTCCAAATATCATATAACTATACCCCTAGGGTTGACGAATTCCCCCAGAACGATGGGGTAGGGGTTGTAAGTTATGCCCGGAGGGAATTCAAAGGTTTCTATGAAAGGGATAGTTTTATAAACTTTCAAACTCACAGGGGACTCACACACACTCATGCTCACTCATTCACTCACTCATACGGTCACTCACTATTCAAAAAGTGGGAACTTAAGAATCATCTACACAAACAACCCAACACACCTCACAACATCACTCATCCATTCAAAACCCAAACAATCATCTCACCAACAACAATCAACCAATCATTCTCTACACACAAACACTAAATCTTACATATTGAGAAAACAACTAACCCTGAGGGAGCTTCCAAATTCAACTAGATCTGTCTTGTTTTTTACCTCCTCGGGAAATTTGTTCTAGACAGCCGGGCCAGAAAAACGGATAGAAAATGTAGACCTTGCTGTTACAGGGAACGGGCTTCGTATTGAATGGGCATTCCTTGTCTCATATCCATGTTGAGCTTCAGTAAATCCAGTCGAGAAAAATGCAGGTAGTAGGTTATTAAAACTTTTAAATATGAATAATGCCATGTAAAACTTAACTAGGCCGAACAATGGCAGAATCTTAATATCGTCGTATTGCGTTCGAACCGATTCAGAGCCTCGCCTTCCTGATAAAACACGTACAGCTTGATTTTTTAGAACTCTCAGTGGCAGTAGACAAGTATTAAATGGCGCTGACCATACACTTACACAATATAACAAAAACTGATGAAAGCATTCCAACATTCCTGCCAATTTTAGTACACAGTGATTCAATATGAGGTTTAAACACAAGACACTCATCGACTTGGACACTAAGATATTAGACATATCTATATCTCTGGAGATATCCACTCTCTAGTTGAATACCATGGATTCAAGGATAATGATTAGTACTTCTTTCATATAGAATAAGTTTCCTTTTACTATGATTCAAACATAATTTATTTAGACGCATTCATCTTTCAGTACAACTCATTCCTGTATTTAACAGCAAAAATAAATCTGCCTCAGTCACAGCTGCCACTGAACACTGTGTGTCATCAGCGAAGCTAGGCAATATCATCTTTGACCGTCTAGATACATGTCTCACATTACTCAATATCCTTTTAAGACAGGCATTCAGATCATTAATATAGATTAAAAACAACAATGGGCCAAGAATAGAACCCCTTGAAACTCCACATCTCACATTCATATAATCAGAATGAATACTTCCAACCTCAACACACCGTTGCCTTCTACTCAAAAAAGACAAAATCAAACTGTGAAAATTACCACGAATACCAGTATGCTCTCATTTTGATAATAATATACTATGGTCAACAAAGTCGAATGCTTTCATAATGTCCAGATATATAGACGCAACTTTCAACCCAGCATCCAACGAATCATTGACAAATGTTGTAAAGAAAAGCAACGCTTGCTCTGTTGACATCCCATGATGAAAACCGAATTGAGTAGGTTGAAAATAAGAATTTTTATTTAAAAAATCCACTATTCTTACATAAGTCAGTTTCAAAC
This sequence comes from Artemia sp. Qi Xiang Cuo, assembly GCF_049724085.1. Classification (NCBI taxonomy): domain Eukaryota; kingdom Metazoa; phylum Arthropoda; class Branchiopoda; order Anostraca; family Artemiidae; genus Artemia; species Artemia sp. Qi Xiang Cuo. The sequence goes on from NC_142796.1 coordinate 44,856,736, forward strand.
AGTTCGTGGTAACGAACTGTAAGTAAGGAGCGACCTGGCTCAATGGTAACTGAAACTCTAAAAAACGGAATTTTGATACCAATACATACATAAAAAGAATCAGATTTTAATTCTGATTTCAAATATATAAGTTTCATCAAGTTTAATATTACCTATAAAAAGTTACGCGCCGGAGAAAATTTGGCTGATTTTCGAAAAAAGGGGAAAAGACCCCCTAAAAATTAAAGAACCTTAATGAAAATCCCACCATCATATTCAGCGTATAAGAGAAACCTACTGTAGAGGTTTCAAACTCCTATCGACAAAAATGTAGAATTCTCCATTTTTTGCCAGGAGAAAGATCGCGGAGGTGTGTTTATTTATTTATTTGTTTTTTGTTTCTTTTTCCCAGAGGGTGATCATATCGACCCAGTGTTCCTAGAATTTCGTGGGAGGCTTCATTCCGACGGATATTAAAATTTCTACTGCTCTTTTTAATTGACCAAAAAAATAGAAGGCATCTAGGCCCCCTCTCATGATCATTTTTTTCCCAAAGTCACCCGATCAAAATTTTGAGATAGCCATTTTGTTCAGCATGGTCGAAAATAGTATAACTATGTCTTTTAGGATGACTTAATCCCTCGAAGCCCCCAGGAGGAGGGCTGAAAGTTATGAACTTTACTAACCGAAACTCTAGAAAACGGTATTTTGATACAAATAGATACATCAAAAGAATTGGATTTTAATGCTGATTTCAAATATATAAATTTCATCAAGTTTAATCCTACCCATCAAAAGTTACGCGCCAGAGAAAATTTGGCTGATTTTTGAAAAAAGGGGGAAAGACCCCCTAAAAGTTATAGAACCTTAATGAAAATCACACCATCATATTCCGCGTATAAGAGAACCCTACTGGAGAGGTTTCAAGCTCCTTTCTACAAAAATGTGGAATTTTGCATTTCTTGCCAGAAGAAAGATCACGGGTGCGTGTTTATTATTATTTTTTTTTCCCCCAGGAGTGATCGTATCGTCCCAGTGGTCCTAGAATATCATGGGAGGGCTCATTGGAATGGAAGTTAAAAGTTCTAGTGCCCTTTTTAAGTGACCAAAAAAAATGGAGGGCAACTAGGCCCCCTCCCATGCTAATTGTTTTCCCTAAGTCACCTGATCAAAATTTTGAGATGTCCATTTTGTTCAGCATTTTCGAAAATATTATAACTAAATCTTTTAGGATGACTTTATCTCTCGAATGTCCCGGGAGGAGGGCGGAAAGTAAAGAACTTTACCTAATGTTAACATATAGTATTGGTTATTGGGTAGTATACAGTACAGACGTTTTCAGGGGAGATTTTTCCGGGTCGTGAGGGGGGGGGGGTCGGTCAGGGACGTACGGTAGAGGGGGCCTCCGGGCCCGGGCCCCCCCAAAATCTCACGTTTTTTTTCATTTTCCCATAATTTTCTGATTTTTCTCACAGAATAATGGGTTTGAAGGATTTGGCCCCCCCCGAAACAAATTCCTGCGTACGTGCCTGGGGTCGGGGGTTATGTAGGAGGATCTTTCCATGAAGGGATTTTTCATTGGGGAAGGGACATTGCTATGAAGGGGATGCCGGAATTCCCAACATTACTTACAAATAGATCAGAAATTAAATATAAAAAAACAAATTTTTCAACTGCAATAGCAGCAACATCAAAACTTTAAACGAACAGAAAATATTACATATATGATTGGGTTCACCCCCTAGTCAAGACCTCACTCTTTAAGCCAGAGATTTTTTAGTACTTTCATAAGAGCTATTTATTCTCATTAACGGCCTTTTTAATAAGCGGTCATTTTTAAAGAATTGGAACGAAATTCGAACTTTAGCTTAAAGAGCAGGCTATTGACTAGGGGGCGAACCCCCTAATATAGGTATTAAAAATATATGAATATAGAAGTTCGTTACGTAAATTAATTCGTAAGTTATGTATATTTATTACTAATAAAAACGTTCGTAAATAAAATGAAACAAGTTTCGAGAAAGCCATTTAACTAGATAAAAGTAAATTAATATGAAAATTTGGTTTTAATTATTAATGTACTGTGAGCCAAAATCAAAACCTGCATTTATTAAAAAATGTTCAAAAATTAAATAAAAAAAATTAGTTTTTTTAACGGAAAGTAAGGAGCGACATTAAAACTTAAAACGAACAGAATTTATTCCGTGTGTGAAAGGAGTTTTCCCCTCCTCAACACCATGCTCTTTACGCTAAAGTTTGACTTTCTCACAACTCTATTATTTAAAACAATAAAACACACTAGTTTAAATAGTACGGCATCGAGGAGGAGACAACTTCTTTCGTATCCGGACTAATTTCTGTTTGTTTTAAGATTTAACGTCGCTTCTTACTTTTAGTTAAAAAAAAACTTTTTTTTTTTATTTAATTTCAAACAGACGCGATATTATTGAGAGCATTGATACAAGTCTATAATTATTCGTATCATTCTTATCACCATTCTTAAACAGCGGTACCGCATGAGCACTTTTCAAACAATTCGGGTAAACTCCACTCTTAAAACATGAGTTAATCAAATACAACAGATGACCTGAAATAGTAGAGAAAATTGAACGAAGAATTCAAACACTGAAAAAATCTGATCCAGCTGCCGAATTCTTTATTGACTTCACTGTCGTCTCAAGCATTGCAAGAGTCACTTGTGTTAAAAATATAGAGACTTCAGCTGCCTCATCGAGAAAGTCATTATAAGAGCCATCACTTGGTGACTGTAAAACACTATCAGATACACTCTCACCAATATCTGTAAAATGTGCTCACATATTATTAGCAACCTGATTATCTGATTGAACATCTGGAATGTCAGTAATAGTCGGGGCAATACGAGGGCACACTACCGACTTGATGATTCTCCACGTTTTTGTAGGGTTGCCGTCTACTTCTTTAAATTTATTAAATAAAAAAAACAAGGTTTTTAAACTGAAAGTAAGGAGCGACATTAAAACTTCAAACGAACAGAAATTATTCTGCACATGAAAGGGGCTGTCCCCTCCTCAACGTCTCACTCTTTATTCCGTATATGAAAGGGGCTGTCCCCTCCTCAACGCCTCGCTCTTTACGCTAAAGTTTGACTGTCTCACAATTTTTTTTTTAAAACAATAAAAAACTTTAGCGTAAAGAGCGAAGCGTTGAGGAGGGGACAGCCCCTTTCATATACGGAATAAAGAGCGAGGCGTTGAGGAGGGGACAGCCCCTTTCATGTACGGAATAATTTCTGTTCGTTTTAAGTTTTAATGTCGCTCCCTACTTTCAGTTTAAAAAACTTGTTTTTTTTATTTAATTTCTGATCGTTTTTTAGTTAATGCAGCTTTAATTTGCATAAAAATTTTACTTTTCTTTTGCTAAATGAATGTCTTTACAAATTAACTTACGTAACTAACTTCTATATTCGTATATTTTTCTTCTGGCAAAAATTCAAAGTTGCAGATTTTTGCAGATATGAGCTTGAAACCTATTTAATAGGGTTTTCTGATACGCTGAATCTGACGTTGTGATTTTCATTAAAATTCTTTCACTTGTAGGGGATGTTTCCCCCCTCTTTAAAAAATCAAGTAAATTTCCTCAGGCTTGTTGCCTTTGATGAGTAATACTAAACTTAATAAAATTTATATATTTAGAATCAGCATTATAAACACATTCTTTTGATACATTTATTGACATCAAAATTCCGCTTTTAAAAGTTTCGATTACTATTGAGCCGTATCGCTTGTTTTTTTATTGTTTTTTTTTATTACGTATATGTTATTACGTATATGAGGGGGTTCTGCCCTTAGTCAATACCAAGCTCTTTACGTTAAAAGTTAAAAAAAAATTTGATTCACAAACCCCTGAATCACAAAGGCCGTTTAATTAGAAGAGATAGCTCTTTTGAAAGCACTAAAAAAAAACTGTAGCTTAAAGAGCGAGGTATTGACTTGGAGGAGAACCCCCTCACATACGTTATAATTTCTGTTCGTTTTAAGTTCTAATATTCCTTCTTACATTTCAGTTGAAAAAACTTGGTTTTTTTTTATTTAATTTCTGATCGTTTTTTAAATAATGCTTGGAAATCCGGCGCCCCCTTCATAGAAATGTCCCTTACCCCAAAGAAACATCCTCCACGGAAATATTCTCCAGAGTAACTCCCTCCTCTAGCCCCCCTCCAGAAAAAATCCTTCCTGAAAATGGTTGTATACTTCCCAATAACCAATAAATAATGCTGGCAAGTCCGGCGCCCCCTTCATGGCGATTTCCTTCCCCCATGAAAACTTCCTTCATGAACAGATCCTCCAACATAACCCCCGACCCACCCTTCCCTCCCACTACCAGAAAAAAAACCTCCTGTAAACTTCTGTATACTTCCGAATAACCAATACTATATGTTAACATTGGGTAAAGTTCATATCTTTTAGCCCTCCCTCTGGGTACTTCGGGGGATTAAGTCATCCCAAAAGACATATTTATCATATTTTCGACCATGCTGAACAAAATGGCTATCTCAAAATTTTGATCGGGTGACTTTGGTAAAAAAATAAGCGTGGGAGGGGGCCTAGTTGCCCTCCATTTTTTTTGGTCACTTAAAAAGGGCACTATAGCTTTTAATTTCTATTCCAATGAGCCCTCCCACGATATTCTAGGACCACTGGGTCGATACTATCACCCCTGGGGAAAAAAAAAAAAAAACAAAAAACAAACAAACAAATACACACGCATCCGTGATCTTTCTTATGGCAAAAAATGCAAAAATCCACATTTTTGTAGATAGGAGCTTGAAACCTCTACAGTAGGGTTCTCTGATACGCTGAATATGATGGTGTGATTTTCATTAAGGTTCTATAACTTTTAGGGGGTCTTTCCCCCTTTTTTTGAAAATCAGCCAAATTTTCTCAGGCGCGTAACTTTTGATGGGTAGCTCTAAACTTGATGAAAGTTATATATTTGAAATCAGCATTGAAATCTGATTCTTTTGATATATCTATTGGCATCAAAAATCCGTTTTCTAGAGTTTCGGTTACCATTGAGCCGGGTCGCTCCTTACTTACAGTTCGTTACCACGAACTGTTTGATTTTCAAAGTAGAGCTTTTTAGCCGGTCTTAAAAGGTTGTTAAGATTTATGTTATAACTTTTATAAATATCTTTATCTGATTGGGATCCATTTTTAACAGACTTTGATAGAGCTCTTGTCTTTTATCCATTGATTTAAGTAACTCTTTCATATCCATGGTTTCTTAGCATCATCATAACGTGTACGCTTTTTTTTTAACTGTAGATTTTTATATAAGATCTGAATCAATTTTCCATAGCATCTACCAAATTTGTCATTAACAGAATTAGTGCCATCAAGACATTCAAACGGTTCATTTGCAAGTCTAGTCCTATATTTATTTATAGCTTTCTTATCGATTATAGGCTGTTTAACTCCAGTCGTGCCATCTCCTTGACAACAACAACTAAGAGCTGCATGGGTCGCAATAGCACAGTGATCGGAAACATCGTTCACTAGCGCTCGCGACAGGTCGTAACTGACATTCAGAAACAGATTATCAATCACAGATGCAGAAGCTCGAGATATTCTAGTTGGAATGTTAACAGAAGGAGAAAGACCATAACTATACATAAGATTAAAAAACTTCTTGCCTTCGAATTCACATCTTGCACATTATTCAAATCAATATTAAAATCACCACTTATAAAGTAAGGCAATCAGGAATCCGGTATTTTATCCAACATATTATCCATCATGTCCAAAAACTCATCCACATTTCCTGAGGGGGGCTTTGAACAACAACAAGAAATATTTTCCACCCAGACAATGAAACCTCTAACACCATTGATTCAAAAATCATTTCTCGATATACAGCAATATCCGGCCTTGGCTTAACATTATGTCCATTTTTCACACAAATTGCAAGGCCACTATGCTGTCTTTCCACCCGATTCCGAAGAAACAACCTATAACCTAGTATATCCAATAATAAAGAGTTATGGTCATTTAGCCAAGTTTCTGTCAAAGCCATTACATCAGGTTCCAGCCTAGATGAAACTTCATTAAGATCATTAAACGCACTATTTAAACCACGACAATTCATACCATATATTGTCCGCTCCTGCACACCTTTCTATTAATTCAACTCATTCAGGCGCAAATATTTTGAATCAGCACACTCGACATTCATTCGACTCTCATGATACCCTCTTTCATCTGAGAAGAATCAACACGACGACTCTAAATTTCCCTCAATGAACGATAATAGCCTAAAAGCATAATAGCATAAGCTTTGGAGGGGGCTTATTCAAATGGAAATCGACAGTTCTAGTGCTCTTTTAAGACCCAAAAGTGATCGGAGGGTAAATAGCCTCCCAAGGCCTCAATTTCCCAAGGCCTCTTTTCTCAAATGCATTAGATAAAAATTTTTAAATAGTTATTTCTTTCAAAATAGTCTAAAGATCAGATAGCAAAAACTTCAGGGTTGACATACCCCCCCTAGCCTGGAGATAAATGTTTTAAGTTATGCCCCGGGGCATATAACGTTTTTATGGAAGGGTTTTGGTCTTATAAACTTTGGAGGAAGGTCGTTTCCTTGAAAATTGAAAGTTCTAATTCCTTTTTTAAGAGTCAAAAAGGATTGGGAGCAGCCGTCCCCGTTTTTTTTTTTTTAGCGTTTTTTAGTTGCGCTCTAATCACTTTCAACTATTAAAAAGGGCATCAGCCCTTTCTATTTTCAATCGAAGGAGCCCCTTCGAAGACAACTAGCTGCTGATAAACAGGACTGGTGCTAGAAATTTTGAAGTGTGTAAGATTGACATGTTTAGGTCTCTCAGAAAATTCCATTAACATTTCTAACTGCGTAAATTTAAAAACTATAATTTACGCTGCCTTTTTTCCCAAAAGTAGAATTCGTAGAAATACTTAATAAGTAGGAATAAGTAAAAATTTGAAGGCAGGGATCGTCGTAGAAAAATAATTGCCAAGGTTGCAAATACGAGGTTACATTCTAATTTAAATCCACAAAATTCATTTCAACTTATATAAATTTTATCAGTCAGATAAATTTTGAAGCATGGCTAATTGTGGAAAAAGCCTAGACAGATAGTCCGAGTGATTGAGAAGCAAATCTGGGGTAAGCCCTTTTTAGGATTGTATAAAAATGACGTCATTTCATTTGTTGATAGATAAGCATCGGAGATATTTAGAGGGTTTCACAACATAAGAGCGGGCTGTATTTACAATAGTTTAGGCCCCTCATAATAAAGCCTGAATATATACTCTCTAATGCGGAACAATCTGAAGCTTATTTTCCGGTTTTTGTCGCTACTGTAAAATTTTTGCCATGTAAGATAACAAGTTTTGAATTTCTGCAGGGGAGGAGTCCTTTGTTTTCCGTGTAATCCTTGTTTTCAGGAAATCATTCGAAGCTCTCCGAAGAAAAGCAATTTAGAAAAAAAAAACAGAAAATGTCAGGCAACGACTTCGCCTTGCATACCAACTTCTGTCTGATGCTTACTGGGCTGATTTAAAATTTTTTCATTGAACCAGTTGTTACCTAATTTTGTATTTAATTCGGGTCTTTTTGGCAAATTTTATTTGCCAAATGTAATTTTGACTAGCCTAATTGGTCGAAACGGGCCCAACCTGGCAGCACTGATTCAGGATTGCAATAGAAAATATCAACGTAGTAAAAACGCATTTTCTAATCGAGTTCTTAGTTCGGAGTGGATTGAACAGTACGCTCTTATCTTTAGTTTGTAAGCTTCAGGAATACCTGTGTTCAATATACGATTGGAAAAATATTTCACAGACGGGGGATAATAAGTTGGTAAATTTTAGAAATAGTATAAGACTTTGCCTCGAAAAAATGTATTTTCGAACAATTCCAAGAAAGAGGGATTAAAGAAAAATTTCTAAACAGCCAGAATATTTCAATAATTCCTACAAATTATCAATTGTAAAAATTTTATTCCTAACTAATTTCTGGAACGAAAAAAAAAAAAAAAATAAGCAAACGTAGCTTGAATTTACAAGTACTAAAGGCTGAACGCGAACTAATGGCCCATACAAAACTTAAGCTGGGAAATTGAAAATAATATTGCCTGTTTATAGTAGCCTATCTATGTGATTAAATAAAAATAAAGTTTTTTTCAACTGAAAGTAAGGAGCAACATTAAAACTTAAAACAAACAGAAATTATTACGTATATGAGGGGGGTTGCCCACTCCTCAAACCTCACTCTTTACGCTAAAGTCTTTTAGTACTTTTAACAAAGCTACGTATTGTTCTAATTAAAACGACCCTTGTGTTTTAGGAGTCGTTATTAAAGAATTGGAACAAAATTCAAACTTTAGCGTAAAACGCAAGGTTTTGAGGAGGGGGTAACCCCCTCATATACGTAATATTTTCTTTCCATTTTAAGTTTTAATGTTGGTCCTTACTTTCAGTTGAAAAGCATTGTTCTTTTTATTTGATTTCTGATCGTATTCTAAATGATGCAAGGAAATTCGGCTCTATCTCCACGGGAAAATCCCCCTTCCCACGGAAAGATCTTCTAGGCAGTTCAATCCCGGTGAAAATTTACCAGGGCATTTACCTTTAACATCTCCATGCGTAAAATTGAGTCGGCAAAGAGAAACTAAGACAAATAAAAAGAGTTTCGTATAGGAATTTTGGCAAATTCCCCCGTGTAAAATTTCCCCTGAAAAGTTTACCCCATGGAAACGTCCTATCCCATGGAACATTCTCCCTGTGGAAAGTACCCCCAGCATAAAAATTCACCCCTACCCCCAAATAAACACGTATATGTGATCTTTCTTCTAGAAAAAAAAACGAAATTCGAATTTTTTTCAGATATGAGTTTGAAACCTCTACAGTAGGGTTCATTGATACACTGAAGCTGGTGTGATTCTTTGACTTTATAGGGGTTGTTTTCCCTTTTTTCGGAAATCAGGCAAATTTTCTCAGGCTCGTAGCTTTTGATGGGTAACACTAAACTTAAAAATCCTATACATTTGGAATCATAGGCAGCACATTAGCGCTACCTAGAGTGAAATGGGCACAATGTATTATTTATTAATTTTTTGTTTTTTTTTTGTCTTAGACAAGGGCATTTCGCATCGAAGAAGTTGTCCCCCCGGAACCGTCCTACCCCATAGAAAATTCTCCCTGTGGAAAGTATCCCCAGTAAAAAAAATTCCCCCAAAAAATGTATGCGTACTTCCCAGTAACAAATACTATATCACAGGCAGCACAATAGCGTTGCCTAAGTAAAGAACGATGTTGGCACAATATATTATTTATTTTTTGTTTTCTTCTTTTTCCGTACCAGGGCACTTCGTATCGAAGAAGTTGTCGTAGAAACTTCGAAAAGGGCTCATTCGATTGGAAATTGGAGTGGCTTGTGCCCTTTTTAATAGTCTAAAGTTATTGGAAGGCAACTAACACCCCTTCCACGCCCACCATTTCCCCCAAACACATCCAATCAAAATTTTGAGATGGCCATTTTGTCAACGTAGTTGATTTCTAGATAGAAAATATATTTTTGAGGAGGACACTCCCCCACAACCGTCAGGGAGAAGGTTTTAAGTTATGCCCTGGGGGCATATAAGAACGATGTTGGCATAATGTATCATTTATTATTTTTTCCTTTAGACCAGGGCACTTCGTGTCGAAGAAGTTGTCCTAGAAACTTTGAAAAGGGCTCATTCAATTGGAAATTGGAGTGGCATGTGCCCTTTTTATTAGTCGAAAGTGATTGGAAGGCAACTAACACCCCTTCCACGCCCACCATTTCCCGAAACACATCCAATCAAAATTTTGAGATAACTATTTTGTTCAGCGTAATTGATTTCCAAATAGAAATTATGTTTTTGAGTAGGACAATCCCCCACAGCTCTCAGGGCAAGGGTTGTAAGTTATACCCTGGGGACATATAAGGTTTTTTCCATAGAAAGCGTTGTCGTAGAAACATCAAAAAAGGCTCATTCCGTTGGAAATTCAAAGTGCTAGTGCCCTTTTTAATAGTCAAAAGTTATTGGAGGGCAACTAACACCCCTCTCACACCCACCTTTTCCCCAAAAACATCCAATCAAAATTTTAAGATATCCATTTTGTTCAACGTAGTTGAAAGTTCTGGAATTTAGGTATTTGAGGAGGATAACCCCCCCCCCATAGCCCTCAGGGAAAGGGTTGTAAGTTAAGCCCTGGGGGCATATGAGGTTCTTATAGAACGCTTTGTCCTAGAAACTTCAAAATGGGCTCATTCGATTTGAAATTGAAATGACTAGTGCCCTTTTTAATAGTCGAAAGTAATTGGAAGGCAACTAACACCCCTTCCACGCCCACCATTTCCCCAAACACATCCAATCAAAATTTTGAGAGCTATTTTGTTCCACACAGTTTAAAGTTCAGGATATTATACCTTTGAGGAGGAAACTCCCCCCACAGTCTTCAGGGCAAAGGTTATAAGTTATGCCCTGGGGGCATACAATCTGTAGTGAAATCTTTGTCTTAAAAACTTGAAAAAGGGCTCCGATTGGAAATTCAAAGGGCTAGTGCCCTTTTTAACAGTTGAAAGTGATTTGAGGGCAACTAAAACCCCTCTTACGCCCACCTTTTCCTCAAACACATACAATCAAAATTTTCAGATAGCCATTTTATTCAACGTAGTTGAAAATTTTTGGAAATTAGGTATTTAAGGATGACAACCCCGCCCCCCCCCCCCCACCCCTCGGGGCAAGGGTTGTAAGTTATGCCCTGGGGCATATAAGGTTTTTATAGAAGGAGATATTGTAGAAACTTCAAAAGTTTTCATTCAATCGGAATTGAAAGGGCTAGTGCTCTTTTTAATAGAAGGAAGTGATTGAAGGACAGCTAATTTCTCTTACACGCCCACCATTTCCCCAAACAAATCCAATCATATTTTTTAGATATTCACTTTTTTCAACGTAGTTGAAAGTTCTGGAAATTCGATCTTTTAGGATGATACCCTTTTTAATAGTCGAAAGTGATTGGAGAGTAATTAACCCCCCTCTCACGCCCACCATTTCCCCAAAAACATTCAATCAAAGTTTAGAGATAGCCATTTTTTTTCAACGTAGTGGAAAGTTCTTGAAATTATGTATTTAAGGATGAAAAGCCCCCCAGAGCCCCCAGGGCAAAGATTGTAAGTTATGTCCTGGGGGCATATAAGGTTTATATAGATAGAGTTGTCGTTATGCCCACCATTTCCCCAAAAACATTCAATCAAAGTTTAGAGATAGCCATTTTTTTCAACGTAGTTGAAAGCTCTAGAAAAAGGATGATAAACCCCCCAGAGTCCCTAGGGAAAAGATTTTAAGTTATGCCCTGGGGGTATATAAGGTTTATATAGATAGAGTTGTCGTAAAAACTTCAAAAGGGGCTTATTCAATTGAAAATTCAGAGGGCTTGTGCCTTTTTTAATAGTCGAAAGTTATTGGAGGGTAAGTAACTCCCCTCTCACGCCCACCATTCCCCAAACAGATCCAATCAAAATTTTCAGATAGTCATTTTGTTCAACGTAGTTGGAAGTTCTGGAAATTTGGTCTTTGAGGATGACAACCCCCCCAGCCCTCAGGGCAAGGGTTGTAAGTTATGCCCTGGGAACTTATAAGGTTTTTATTGAAAGTGTTGTCGTAGTCAGCTTAAAAGGGCCCATTTGATTGTAAATTGAAAGGGCTAGTGCCTTTTTAATAGTTGAAAGTGATTGGAGAGCGACTATTGCCCCTCTCACGCCCATCATTTCCCCAAACACATCCAATCAAAATTTTGAGATAGCCATTTGTCTAACGAAGTTGAAAGTTCTGGAAATTAGGTCTAGAGGATGACGACCTCTCTAACAGCCCTTAGGGTAAGGGTTGTAATTTATGCCCTGGGCGCATATAAGATGTTTATAGAACGCGTTGTCGTAGAAACTCAAAAATGGCTCATTCGATTGGAAATCGAAAAGCCTAGTTCCCTTTTTAATAGTCGAAAGTGATTTGAAGGCTTGACATTTTTATAGTAAAGATGGATGTCGGTATAATGTATTATTATTTTTTTTTGTTAATGTTTACACCAGGGCACTTCGTATCGAAGGAGTTGTCGTAGGAACTTTGAGAAGGGGTCATTCGATTGAAAATAGAAAGGGCTGATGCCCTTTTTAATAGTCGAAAGTGATTGGAGGGCAACTAATCCCCCACGCACGCCCACTTTCCCATTTGCCCATTATGTTTAAAAACTAAATGTCGCCTTAAGATTACATAAAAATGCACTGTGTTGCTGCTAATTCCCAATAAGACATCTCAGCAGTATCCCAAGAACGACTAAGGGTATTATGTTCAAACTTTCGGGGCTACTTCTGCTCTTAAAATTTAACCAAATCAAAATAGCGTAAGTGTATCCAAGCTATCAAAGAAATCAAGCAGATTTTTTGCGAATTGTATCAGGTTTTCAATTTCAGGTCAACTAGAGGAGGTATGAAACTAAATTAAACACTACTATTCGTGTCCAGATCTCTTAAAGGGTGTATGCTGTTAAAAATTGCTGAAAACTTTTCTCCAGCATACAAATAGCAGGCCAAACTATGAAGTCTTAAAAAAACGAAAAGATTTAAAGTATTATTTTCTTTTTCCCTGAAAAGACCATGTCAATATAAATCGAACAGAAATTAATTAAAAAAAACTTTCCACAAATTAAGTTTTTTTTTAAAAAAAGTAAAGAACTCCATTAAACCAAAAATGAGCAAAAAATAAAATCAAATAATCTACCAAGCGTGAAACTACCACAAATCAGCATCGATAAATAAATGAAACCCAAAACGAACAGAAATTACAATAAATAACCGAGTCAAACTCAACACGAGCAGAAATTAACATAAGTTGAGTCCAAAACTCTTATGCCTTCCAACGGACAGAACAAACTATTTCATTAACTGAAAAAATAAAAATTAATGTGCATTTTCAGTTCAATATGCATATAATGATAATCGATAATTCGAACGCTACTAATATCTGACATGTCTTAGCTATGAGATCAAGAACATTTATATTTTTTTCAGTACAGTGCAAATTTAAAGACTATTTAAAGACTATAATAAGGTTCATATAGAAAGGTTGGTCGTAGGAACTTCGGAGGGGGCTCATTGGATTGTTAATAAGAAGTTTTAGTGCCCTTTTAAGATTCAAAGTGATTGGAGGGCGGATGAGCCCCCAAACACACACAGACACACACCTCGATTTGTTCTTAAATGCATCTACTAGAAGTTTTGCGATGACCATTTTTGTCGTAGAAACTTCGAATAGGGCTCATTCATTTGAAAATTGAAAGGGTTATTGCCCTTTTTAATAGTTGAAAGTGATTGAAGGGAAACCAACCCCCCCCCCTATCACGCCCACCATTTTCCCAAACACATCCAATCAAATTTTAAGATAGTGATTTTGTTCAGCATAGTTAAAAGGTCCAGAAATTATGTCTTTAAGGATGATAATCCCCCAGGTTTGTCGTATTAACTCCGTAATGGGCTCTTTGGATTGGATATCAGATATTCTATTGCCCTTTTTAAGAGTCAAAGTGATCGATAGGGAAGCCTACCCCCGTCATAATTTCCCCAAATTCATCTGATAGGAATTTTGAGACAGCTATTTGTTCAAAAATAGTCCAGAGATCATACAACAAGGCTTTTGGGGTTGACAGAATACCCCAGAGTCTGGAGATAAGGGTTGTAAGTTATGCACCAGGGGCATATAAAGTTTTTATGGAAGGGGTGGTCACGTAGCTTTAGAAGAGGCTCATTTGATTCAAAATGTATAGTTCTAGGTCCCTTTTACAAGTCAAACGTAATGGAGCAAGGGTTATAAGCTATGTCCCGGGGGGTATAAGCTTTGGATCAGACGGAGCTCATTTGATTGGAAGTCGGAAGTTCTAGTACCCTTTTTAAGAGTCAAAAGTGGATGGAGGGTAATTAGCCTATCATTCCCGAAAACACATACGATCAAAATTTTAAGACAGCGATTTTGTTCAGCATTGTTGAAATGTCTAGTAACTATAATTTTGGGGATGTCAACCTCACCACAGTGCTCAGGGCAAGGGCGGTAAATTAGGCAATTCGTTCATTATTTACACATAGTATATATGATTGAGAAAGATACGCATGTTGGAACTCTACTTTCTAAAAAGACGAAGGGCATTCAGGTGAACCTTTCAGAGAATGTTAAGGGAAGTGTTGAACTAAATCAAAACATGCTACTACTGACCAACAGCCAATATGTTAATACTAGTGCTGCTAGTAGTAGTTCCACTATTCAATATTATTATAGTAATATCAATACTATAACTGTGACTACTATTACAACTATGCCTAAGGGTATGAAGGTGAAATTATTAAGGCATTTTGAAGAGGGAAGGCGAACGGAATCACAACACCCCGTCTTTATGCAGGTTGTCAAAAGGGTGTAACAGAAATATCTTAGGAACAGTTTCGTTTGTAAAGTTAAAATTAATAGGGCTTGTTGTGAGGGATGTTGAACTAACCAAAAGAAAATATTTGCAACCTAATGCTACTGCATCTCCTCATACTACTGCTACTGTTACTATTATTACTATTTCTATTACTATTACTGCCACTAAAACTTAGACTACTACTATTCATTCCACTGCTACTACTGCTATTAAAACTAAGGTTATTAAGGCAAAAAATTTGACATTTATAGAAAGTGCAAGAAACTAACTCAAAACACACTATGCCCACGCAGGTTTTCAAGCGGACGCATCACTCATGACAAAAATGCTTCAGAAACGGTTGATGACATTAAGCGGAAACATTCAGTGTGTGTTAAAGGGGATGTTGAAGAAACAAAAGGTGCTATACGTATAGCCTACTGCGACTAATTCTTGTACAACTATTGCTACTGCGCAAGCTAAAGATTGAAGCTTTCAAGGAATATTTATGCGTATGTTAAAATAAATCAAAATAAACTATGAGCATGTGGGCTTTCAAAAACGTGACAAAGAAATATCTGAAGAACAGCTTATATTATTAAGTTCAAGTTCAAGTTCATTTAATTTCTCATTAAATCACTACAAGACAAAATAACACTTTTACAATATGAATCAATGGAAAACAAAATATTTACAGAGGGTGCCTACACAGTGAGTTATACTCGAAAACAGGCACCCTAAAAAAAATGAAAGAAATAATAATAATAATAACAAATGATGAAAAGAAATAATAATACACTAGATATACTGGGAAGAAAATGAGACACCAAACTGAACCACAGCCCACACCTCAAATCAATAAATTACCACATAATTAAATATTTATCAACAATAGCACCGGCCAACATGACTTCAAATAAATGAATAGTTATCCATAATTACTTATTAGATATAGTTTGAATTTAGCTTTAGAAACTGGAATAGAAAAACGCGAATCAAGATTACCTTCATAAAAGTTCCAGAACTTTACTATGGAATTTTTAGGAGAAACTCTAGATCTTTCATTTCAGATTATAGGTTATGGTAATTCGGTTCAATATCTTCTTAAACAATAATTATTCTCGACCAAAAAAAATAAAGAGAAGTTGCTAGAATTCAAAGTCAATGGAAGAAATTCTTTTATTTGTTTTAGTCTGAAAAGGACACAATGTGCAGTAAGGACTAGATCAACTGGCAATATTCTTAAAAATGTATAAAGGCTCTTAGTAGGGGATTTATCGGGGACGGAAGATGGGATAGGAAGGAGTGCTTTTAACGTACGAAGGGCATTATTTTGAAGACGTTGAATGGGCTTAATTAGAGATTTGAAAGTATTTAAATAAGCAATTGGACAATAATTAAAATAAGAATGGATTAGAGAATAATAAACTAACTTAAGAGCAGGGAAAGGGAGATGGAATTTTAGATACCGCAGTAACCCCACATTCCTTCCTAGCTGTATCCTTAGCCTATCAAGATAGAGTTTCCAAGATAAATTTTCATAAACTGTTAGTCCTAGATACTTACAAGACTTCTTCCTGGCAATGGTAACTAGTTCTCCGTTAAAACAGACAGATATTTGGGAAATCGGAGGTACAGCAAGTGAAATTCGAGAAAAGATGATGAAACGGGTCTTCGAAGAGTTTAACACAATGAGGTTGTCAGCAAACCACTGTGAAAGCTTCTTAAGAGCGAACCAGATGTATCTTTCTGACAGTTTATACATCTGTACCCGGGACGTAATTGGCTGCGTCATCAGTAAATAGCACAGCAAGTACATTATTGTTGTTAGTGTCAAAATATCACTGGCGTATATAAAAAATGTTAATGGTCTAGGGACTGAAACTTGTTTCACTCCTAACTTTTTAGAACATGCTGGTTTTACCGATCTTACTGCACCTCCATCCACAAATTGATTCTGACCACTGAGGTAAGACTGGATGAGTAAGAGAGCATTACCTCTTATTCCGCAGTTGTCAAGCTTATCCAGAATCAGATGACAAATCGTGTCAAACGCTTTTTTTTACATCCACAAATATTGTAGCTGGTATCACATCACGGTCCATCGCATCATTCAAAAATTGTAGCAAAACCATTATAGAGTGTTCGGTTGAGTGCCCAGGCCTAAATCCAAACTGATGCTTGTTGAAGAAGTTAGACTTAGTCAGATTATTTATAAGGCTCTAGTAGATGCAGAACTCCATAATTTTCTAAAAAGCAGAGAGAATAGAGATAGGGTAGTAGTTTGAAGGCAGCTTGGGGTTGCTACTTTTGCGGAGGGGTCAAATCTTCGCCGACTTGAAGACAGTAAGAAAGATGCCATCTTTAAATGAAGAATTGACGATGTGTGCGATAACGCCGACATAGCAATCAATGGTCTTCTGTATGAGGTAATTTGACGACCCATCTGGACCTTTGGAGTGACTGTTTTTCATGGCTTGAACAATCATTAGCAGTTCGTCTTCAGTGACTGGCGACAGAAACATAGAGGAGCAAGACGGCGAAGGTAGGTATTTTCTGTAATTATCCGTGACGACAGTTGAAAGGCCATAAGCTTCCTCTACGGTTGCTTCTCCAATGCATGCAAAAAATTCATTTAACGTGTTGGCTACTTCTTGTTGGGATGTTGAAGATGTTCGATCAGGCTTGGCTATGGTCTTAGGAAACGTATTAGTTTTTTGTTTATTCGGGCATTCATTTATCAGTGTCCATGTCTTCTTTGGCGATCCTTCTGCTTCTTGAAATTGCTTATGGTAGTAAGCCTGTTTAGCTTTCCTGAGCAGGGTTGTCAGAGTGTTTTTATAATTCTTGAATTGCGTACCATGTGCATCAGGATTATCAATATATTGCCTGAATAGCATATTTTTATGTTCAATACTGGTTAGTAAGCCTTGGGTGATCCAAGGCTTTTTCGGGGTCGCATACCTGGAGCCCTTTTTTGAAAAGGGGCAGGCAGAGTCAAGGGCAGAAGAGAATTTCTCAATAAATAGGGTAGCCATTGCATCTGGGTTGGTTTCTTCATAAACTGAAGTCCAGTCGCTTCAAGTCAATTTAGCTCTCAAATTTTGTAATGATTTATCATCAATAGTCCTTCTTACATTTATATTCGGGTTAGATTTCAGTCTATTTATCAAAAATTCACCAAGTAACATAGAGTGATCCGATTTATCAGTTAATACGACATAACTCGAATGTAGATTGAAATTCGTAAAAATGTTGTCAATAACTGATGCCGACTGTTCACTAATACGTGTTGGTATTCTTGTTGTTGGAACCAATCCGGCAGAAAAGCAAGTAGTTAGTAAATCTACATATAGAGATCTTAATTCTTGGGTCTCCGAACTCACCAGTCCCAAATCTATATTAAAATCACCCATAAAAACCACTTGATGGTTCTTAAAATTCATCCGTTGTGTTAGATCATTTAACTTACCAATAAAATATAACATTTGACGCACTTGATCCCGGTGGTCGATAAAATAAGCATAGGAGTAGCTTCTCCTTACCAGACTTGATCTCAATCATTAAAAATTCAAACTCCATCTCTTGATACAAATCACTAAAATCCGTAATTTTACGGATAGGGAGATTCTGTTCAATAAACACGGCAAGTCTACCTTTTGAACGGGTAGACCTGTGTCTAGCAACTATCCTTTACCCAGATACACCAACCAAAGAACTATTACCATCACTAAGAAAAGTCTCACATAGTCCCAGAATACCCATACGATTACTATAAAGGAATTTGGATAGAAAATCTAAACTACTAAGCACTCCTGTACAATTCCAAAACGCGATGCGGGAGGATTCTAACTGATTAAATGGAGGGATTTTGTCATTATTTATATATTTACTACGAGAAAAAGACTGGATAAAAAGATCAGAAGATTCATCACCAGTTGATCCTACCGATTTAAATAATTCATTTAGGTCAAGTTGTTTTTTCTCAAAATCATGGAGCCGGTCCGATGTTCTCTCATTAAAATAAATTATATCATAATAATATCATACACATAAAACTTACCAAAATCAATATGAAATGATAGGCTAATGAGTAAAAGGTGGTACCTCGGATAATTCCCAGCATGCGAGGATTGAAAAAACGAGCAGAACGAGAACTTTTTTTGCACAACTAGAGCTAGACAGAAAAGAAGGAAAACATGAAAATAATCACACATAATGACAAGGCACAAAAAACACACTATGACGAGAACAATTCCAATCTCTTTTTTCACTCGCGGAATATAATAATAAATCAAAATCGATGTCACAATTAATTCATTAACTAATTTTGACGCTAGACCACGTAGACGAAGCAGATCCTTTAATTTCAAGCCATATGTCTATGCCTTTTTGACGAACCCGAGAAGACGTTATTTCGCCTTTCATTGTCGTCTCACGTGCTTTGGCCAATAGCTCACTTCTTCGAATATTCAGTTCAGGCGGCAAGTCTGTGCAAATAACGATACCACTGGCCTTAAGTTTACCGACGTTTGACATTAGTAGAGGAGGGGGTACCAGCCCGGTACGAACACCATGCTGCCATCTACAATTTAGTTTAATGCTGACGGGACATAATTTATTCAAGGATTATCGATCGAGTCTAATGTGGGTGTGTCAAGGTCAATCGATCTGTTGTAGTTGTTGTTTGGCCACGTGCGAATGACATGAGGAGTGATTTACATAATCGATGGGGGACATAATTTATTCAAGGATTATCGATCGAGTCTAATGTGTGTGTGTCAAGGTCAATCGATCTGTTGTTGTTTGACCACGTGTAATGACACGAGGGGTGATTTACATAATCGATGGGGGAATTATTGATTCACGAGCGTGGGGAATTATGAAAAAATATGGTCATAGAGTCCATAGGGGGAAAGATTACGTAATCGCTCAATGACCTCTTTTTCCAAGGTCGATTTATTTGTTGTTTCTATGTGTAAGAACTCGGGGGGGGCGAAGGTTACACATGCGCATTGAATTAGAACGGGCACAGTGTTATTTATATATGACTCTAAGGGGAAGTGAATTTCCGAGAACTTGATTGCGTAATCGATTGGGAATTTTATTGATCCGATAACGGGAAACAGTTAGATCACGTGTTTCCTTCTCAGCCAATCAGCGAGTCGGTTACATCCCTCTTCTCAGCCAATTAGCGAGTCGGTTACATATTAGCGGCGGTGGGCTTATAAGGGAGGGATTTTTGCTATAGTTTTATTAGTCTGTGAATAGAATTCAAAAGAGTGAGAATAAGAAGAACAGTTTTACTTTAATCATTTGGATATATATTTGTGTGTGTGTTGACGATGAAGATGAGTGGGATGTTTACACTATTAGAAGTTGAGAGTGGAGTTGATGATAATAGTACAAGAGCATCAAACGTTGCGGTGGAAATCACGAAAGGATCACGGCTTTGTCTGGAATGGGATGCAGTATATGCAAGATATGTGATATCCTTGAGCAAATTTAAAATGGAGGATCAATTATGTTTCGCCGCTAAAGTTGATATAGCACATGTGAATAGACTTCAATGTGCTTTAAGTGCATTGGTAAAAAATATTGAAGACAATAAACAGTATCGCTGATTGTACATGCTCTATATTATTGATGTTGTTGTTGTAATTATTCAATAAAATTGTTTCGAAATCGAAAATGTTCCCTTTCTTTTCTTGTTAGGGCTAACGAATCAGGGTCAGTCTAGAGTCAGCAGTCAGAGTGAAAGGACCGAAAAATGAATAAATTTGAGAAAGAGAGAATTAGATCAAATCTAATGTTTATGGAAAAACATTTGATTTTGGATGATGATTTTCTTGAGTTATCACTTAAACGCAGGATAATCTCATGTCGGGGAACACTTGACAATATAAGGAGGAGTGATTCTCCCCCATTAGACTATTGTATGAAGCTTTTAAAATGTGACTCAAATGCTTATAGTCAATTTATTGATATATTAATTGGAACAAAGCAGAATCATATTGTGGATATACTATTGAAATCATTGCCAATGGATTCAATGTAGATGGCTCCCCCATCATTCGAAAGAGGTAACGTCACAGAGCTACTCCTCTCTCCCACCATTTCCATCTCGTTGAATTTATCGAACGAAGAGGATCAGTTTTGTTTTAGCTGTGAGTGAGTTGACATCGGAAACCGAAAAATGTTCTATATATGTCCATTGTACATGTACACTCTTGGCAGTTGGAATCAATGTGAGAATTGTACAATTATTGATGACTATAGTGAAAAGTGTAAATTATGTAATCCTTGTAAATTACATAGAGGCTATGCAGTACAAATTAAAGGATGTAATTCATGTCTTGAGGAGGTGTGTGACTCACATCCTAGAGGGCACCTGTGCTCCAATTGTCACTATGATAAATGTGATCAGTGGGAGAATACTTACCCCGCTATGATTGGAAAGAATCCCAAACGTGAGTTTAGTTTATTTCTACGAGATTGGTATCGTCGTGGATTTAAATTATTCTGGGAAGAGGGATCTGGTCTACGATTCAACTTTTGGGGTAACAAGACAATTTGGTTTCTACGTCATCGCTGTGACGACACCACCTACTATGACTATAAGCCAAGTGGTTTTTATTTGGCAGTGACGGAATTTGATTCACCCCTTGAAAACATTGTATGTGATATTGCTTCAAATAGACAGATTGAAACTCGTGAATTTCATAATATGAATGCAAATAGTATCATTGACTATACAAAGAGATATGACAAGAGTGAAGTTACATTGTACTGTAGAAAATGTGACCCTGACTTTGCAGTCAATCAAGATCAATATATAGTGAATCCAAATGATTTATCGACATTAGTGGTTCACGACAGTTGCCTATACATCGAAGATGAAGAAATCTAAAGTGAAGATTTAAAGACATTGTTGTATATATATATATATACGCATTTTATTAATAAACAAATTCACAAACATTTTTTAAGCACTTTACTCTTAGGGCACTGAAATCAATACTATATAGGTCTGAGAGGATATTTTCCACTAGAAAGTCATTCAGACGAGGATTGTCAACGTAAATGTGGAGAAACTGCTTGTAAGTATAGCCGCGACATCGAAACACAAAATATAGTAGTGCATGGAAGCCACAGCTTTTAGTCGTTAGATCCTGAACCTTCTTCCGATTTTGAATAATAGTTTTCCCACTGCTCTCAATATAGTTGCTGATGTGAGGTGTGTAGAATGTATTGGGTAGACCAAGAGGATCAAAAAATTCAATCGTCTTCATTGTTTGAAAGATACACAGCCAATGACCCGTCAGCACAGTCGACGGACTGCTATTAACAATAATCAAGGTATTGTTGACACGTTAAATTTTTCCAAGAAAGTCCGAGGGCAGACAATAGGATTTGTACTGGGACATGTAGGGGTCCATATTAAATACATTGATTATTTGACTGGTGTTCATGGCGCCAAGTCTAGTAGAACACTGTCTTCGGGAGTGATTTCCCAATAGGTTTCATATTGGTTTAGTGAGATTAGGGCAATACTCTCAGCCAATGGGTCGGCAAATGTGAACTCTAAACGCACATTCCCCGTGCGTACTATACTCATATCCTGTGTACCCAACAAATCCAATACAATGATACCATGTGTTTTAGCAAACATTTTTTCGGTTATACCATTTTAAAATTTTTGTAAATTATGATCTAGGATTAGCTTGGTTAACTCATACAATATTCTAGAGGAGTCATCAAAATACAGATTGTAGGGATGGATACCATTTACTGTACAGACAAGAGATGAAAGTTCAAAAACCTCGAATTTATGTGGACATCCAGTCCATGATCCTATTGTTCTGGCGCTTTTTACAAATTCAAAAGCCCATTTAGAGGGAATTTAACCATTGAGAAAGGATGAATCGGTGAAGGTGCGTTAGCCCATTGCAATATGACGCTGATTGGTGATTGTATGAGGAACAAGTAGTTTAATATTGTTGCCATTGGTTCTCAGTTTTTCCATGGCCAAAGCAACAAAACTCATAACCTGTTGTTTGCGTACGTGAAGTATTGCTGAGGTGAGGGAGAGACTTACATCGGGATTATCAGCAAGTGTTTTTCTCAAAATGAAATTGGATGGTGCAAGCGTTAGTTTTAGATCCACTTTAACATTGGGTGGCAGCCATTGGGGTCAATTAAATATTTCATGATACATTTTTCCGACTAGATGTAATTCACTAGTTGTAACATTTTTAAGTGCATCTGTACTATCAGTATTAGTAATATATTCATAACCATTGGAGGTGCCTCTCAATTCCTTGTATGACTTGGGTGTCATCAGCATGAAGTGCATATAGCTTGTATAATTTGAGAGATTGTTGCTTGTGCTCACCAGCGTGCCATTGATGTAGACGCTGATTTGACGAAATAAATTATGTAGTATACAATTTTCATAGGATATTCCATCGGCCCGAATCGGCATTGAATTATCGGATTTCCGGACTTTCATTTGCAAATCTATAAATGTTGAAGACATGTCCATAAAGTAGTCTTCATTGGAATAAATTTGAAAGTGGATATTATCTAAGAGTGTTTGTTGTGGATAAAATTGTTCATAGTATAAATGCTTGACACTAAAATCAACATTTTAGGCATTGAATATATTCAATTAGTCGGTGATTGAAGGTTGAGAATCATTATGATGTAGGTAGGACATTTTAGGAGAAGAAATCTAGTTTCGATCTGACAATTCTATTCTTCCTGGGACTTCTGGTTACACTACGTGTCGGCTTTTTCTTTCTTTTCTTTGACAAGAGGGATGTCTTTCGTGTCCGACCTGAAAGATGACTGTTCAGGGATGCAGTTTTTTTTTACAGGTGTTAAACATGAAGATTCTCTTTTTATTTCTCGCCAAGTGTTTACTCACTGGACATGTAATTTTACGTGACAATTTTTTAAATCTTCATAACAGAGAACCACTTAGCTCGCGTCGAAGATGAACAATCTGTCACAGCCGGTCCACGATATTTTCTGTCCATTGGTCATGAAGAGCAAAACAGCTTAGCACACCAACTGCCAAGACCATAGCCAGACAGTGACGAGCGACCCTTGTAGTAGTCCATTCCATTGCCCTGTTGTCTTGGGCCAAGAGTATTAACATAGCAGTCACTATCAGGACAAGTGAATACCACTTTTCTATTAGACATCGTGTTGTTGAACGAGGGGCCGAAAATGGCATGTAATCACAGCCAAACCTTTTGAAATTGCTATTGGGTCACCTAATTCGGTTCTTAGTGTTAACTGACAGAGTTCCAAATAGGAAGTGTTTACGGGAATATACTGAAGATGCTTTATATTTTAGTGATGACTGTGTTCTCGATTGGTTTTTCGTTCAAGAACTCGTAGGAGGGGGACATTTGAATTACCAACTAGAGATGTTTCCACAAATGAAGCGTAGAGAAATATACAGGTGTCTGTGGAGAAGGCAGGTGGGTAGTCGGCAAAAATGAAATTAGTGTTTCTGGTAATTTTACCATTGATTACATTGAGCTTAAAGCCAAGAACATCCTTTAGATTATCATTGAGAATAACCTTTTCACTGGCAATGGGTAAACTAATGTAGATCTTGCCCTCCTCCTTTGAATAGTTGAAATGAAAAGCTCCTTTTTAACGAGCGGAAATTCTTTTATTAATAGAACGACATAAATCATTCATACAGGTGAGTTCCTCGTAGGGTAATTCAATATATGGATAATCCATCCAATTGATTTTTTGAATTTGTTCTCGATCACCTGGTGGTGGCGGCCAATCATAGGGTCTAATTTTTATTTCATATTTACCATCCTTTCTCAGGATGTCATAGGTGTTTTTGAGAATACAGTCGACAAGAGCCACTTCATACTTTCCGTCGTCGAATTTGATGGTTGGGGAGAGTTTCGTCCAAAAATCACTTGTTCTATTCAGATCATTGTAGAGAGGATCAGAAACATTGGACATGAAAGTCACATAGAATTCATTTGGCATTGATAATGTCTTAAGCACTGATAAAAATATTAAAATACGAGTTGTATCCTAGCCAGCTACCAAACACCTCCTTCTTGCCTTGATGTGTGCTACTCTTTAAGATCTTTACAATATCTTACCTTTCACTAGTGTTTCTAACTTTTTGCAGTTCATATTCATAAAAACCACCGAGAATCTCATCATCTTTGGTGTCTCGCAGTCGATATGTCGTGGGTATGGTGTCTAGGATTTTAGACACTTTAAAAAGTTCGGTGCTCCATAAATAATTCCCCTTTTCAAAAATATTGGTGGTTCTATTAATTCGAACGGTATCACCAACATTGAATTTCTTCTTTTTTTTCTCTTTTTCACCCTTGGATTATTGCTTTAGAAAAGCATCAAATGTATTTTCACTGTAGTGAACATCCCGAGGGCTTGAGTTGGACAGAGATCGATGAGGTCGTTGATTATAAATCAACAATATTTTATCTCAATCATTAATAAAAGCCGGTATATTTTTAAATTTGCAATATATTGAAATTAATAGTCGAATAGTTATTATTAATCGTTCAGCCAATGCAGCCTTTATTGGACTGTGACTATGATAAAGTATTGTATTATATTTCAAAAGAACCTTTTGCACATGGGAATTAACAAATTCACTGCCACGATCCGATTGAATTTTTCTATATGAATCCTGTTCTAGAATACTTTCAATGGCCTGAGCAACTTCAACACCTTTCTTTGACCGTAGTGGAATGGCATAGGCATAGTGACTAAAGATACTGATTGTCACCAGAATATATTTTTGGGGCACATTGTGACGCCGTTGAACTGCGTCTAAAGTTAAAAGATCCATTTGCATTATATGAAGAGGGAAAAAGGCTTTAGTTTGTCGATAGTGTTTACTGCGAAGCCTGTGATTACGATGTAGCGTGTCATTCGCCTCACTTTCTAGAGACTCTTTTGCATTTTTCAATGTGGTGGTGGTGGTGGTGCCTGAGACAGCTTTGGAAAGCGTTGTGGGAGACCTTAAACTCCCCACCTCGCCAATATTTTCATAGACATTTTTCAAAACTTCATCTATTTTGAGCATAAACACGTAGTGTAATGACCACTCCCCTTTTGCACACTGGCGGGTAAATAAACTCGTCTTCGCTTTTAACTCGCAACCACAAGTGTTGTAAAATCATTGCTGCTGCTGATAGTATCTTCAAATATTGAATCTTCTTCTTTTTTAAATGATGGTATTGTTGTTGGTGGACTATATTCTCTTAGTTTCTTTAGAATTTGCCTATTGCCAATAAGACTTTTGGGAAAGTTTATTGCACACAGACAGGTGTATAGATTATCATCAAAGGATAAGAGTCCTTTACGATTCGTCACCATATCACAAATTAAATCAACTAGATTATAACTTTTTGCCTGTATCATAATTCGTTTCCCGGTGCTCTCGACTTGAACTTGATGCTCATCACCAGTTTCCAACATGAGATAAGATAATACTCTTTTACTCTGTTCTCGATAGGTCAAAGGCAATAGGTTTCCAATTTTCAATACAATTGAATTCAATTCCTTCTCCTTTGATGCTGCTGCAGAATCTTGAGGAGATGTTTCCTGTTTAGAGGGATCAGTGATGGGTCTCTCACGATATGGTTTATGTTTGTCCACACGTCGCAATGCATCTTGAAGTAAAAGCAGTTTTTTGTCATCGGCAATATTCTCATCGTTAATGAATTTGCTTAGATTGTCTTCAAAATGTTCGATGGGCGAGAGGACA
Source organism: Artemia sp. Qi Xiang Cuo (assembly GCF_049724085.1). NCBI lineage: Eukaryota > Metazoa > Arthropoda > Branchiopoda > Anostraca > Artemiidae > Artemia > Artemia sp. Qi Xiang Cuo. Next base: position 44,882,965 of record NC_142796.1, read on the forward strand.
AGTTCAAATGGTGTCAATTTATAGGGTTTTGCCATTCTCACTAGAGAAAACTGTTTACAAGTCCTGCAATTATTGGTAGTAAAAGTGTGAAAAAGCTATCACCTACCTGAAGGAGCCGTTTTCTTTTAAATTTTTTCCCTTTTTTTTACAAGCTCATGAACGTACAGTGGCACGATATTGCGTTTTCTGTTTTCTAAAACCTTCTGGCAGTTGAACATTAACCACAGGTAAATTTAAAAAAATTTCTGATATTATATTAATGAAATCATTGCCAACCCCATGTTTGAGTATAGCCTTCCTAAGCAATGGTTTTGAAGTGCTTAAAACGGAAAACAGATGCCGTTGTTCGAGTAGTTTCTTCAGTGTCATAATGTCAACTAATAGCACTTTATACTGTTCACTGGAAGATTTAATGTAATTTAATTATTGAAAATGTCGGCGACTACACTTAGATCCTCGGGCATGCTCTGGTTAAGATGCAACAAAAAGTAAACATAGGGTTTGCTAGTTGCTTGAGTGTAAGCCGACAACAGAAATTTAGGGGCGCCGGGGTATATCTGCTTATTGAGAGTTATGAATTAGCTAGAATCACGCATGACTCGATAGATAATATAGACGGTGCAATTCAAAGCAAGGGTTCGCATACATTTGCTCTGATGAAACAGATTGTGTAGAACCAGGGTTATGGAAATGTGTTCATGGTGGGAGCGAACGGTGAACAGTTGTAGCATTTCCTGTCAGAACTGTTCAATGGATTCAGCCAAATCGTCAATAATCAGCCACGAGTTCGGTTCGATAATATTGAAAACAGCAATTCCTAGTAGGAATTGTATTGGTATAGTTGTTGCAATAGCTTTTATTTGATCATAGGACTCATGCCAAATAATATATCAATATTATATTTTTTTATGCTTTTCCAAAAAAATTTTATCGCAATTTTGAATTATTATAGTTAAAAGTGTTGTTTTCCCCGACATTGACGGACCACACAGAAACGATCTGAAGGGTGTTTTAAATTGATACATGCTGCTGCTGACAACAGTCGGACTGCAACTAACTGTAAATCATATGTGCTCAATGAATAAGTAGTAATTTTCCCCATAGATCTATCTATTCAAGAACAACAAAAAAAAACAATATTTCATGGCAGCATTTATTTCGACACTGCATGAAAACAAATATTTGTTCAGTCAACATGAACAACAATAAAAATAATAACACTCGTTCAACAAGAACAATTGACAAAATTTCTCCGGTTATCAAAATGAAAACTCTATTTGCATTCAACAGGAACAGAGGTCAATGATAACACTTTATAAATAAGCACTTATTGTTTTTAAAAAAAACACTTTTCTATACAACACTTTATGTACAATAAAAAAAAAAACACTTTTTTGTCCATCATCAAAAACACTTTTCTGTACAACACTTTTTTTTTTGTCAAATTAAACACTTTTCTATACAATAAAACTTTCTATACAACAAAATAGACACGGGAACATGAACTAGCACCGGTGAACTTGATTACGGTGAATTTAAAAATGGGGTCCTCCCCCCCGGGGACCGCGGGGCCGAAGGCCGGCCGGCCGCGGGCGGGACCCCCCCCCCCTGTGCGGCCGCGGGACGGACCCCCTCCCCCTCCCCCGGGAGCCGCGGGGTGAAAAAGAATAGTTGTCATCACTGCTACTGCTACAGGTTAGTTAAGGTTGGGTTAGTGATGGTTAGTGCTTGGGTTAGATGAACAGTTGAGTTAGGTTAATTTATGTATGGTTGAGGGGTGGATAGTGCTTGGGTTAGGTTAATTTATCCAGACCAAGATGATTGCCATAGTCAATGCATTCAACTCGGTCTGAAATACGGTAATGACCGTGGGGTAGGACAGTCACACCATTCTCGAGCACATAGACCTTGTCGGATATACATGACATTGCATTCTTTTCCACTCTAACAGTATAATGTCTATACTGTAGAAAGAAAATTACAAGCACTTGTGCTCTTTGGCCTGGTCTACTTTATATTTAATCTTAGTACACACTCCTGTTGGCAGTGTTCTTTAAAAGATGGGTAGGCACCCCTGTACACGCTTTCTGTGCGTGCTTACTATGAAGTTCAACGCACTAGACTTCGGGACCCGGGTACACCCCCCTGGATATCAAATCACTCCCCGTCTCTGATTTTAACATTAACAGTTGGTTGGGGGCTTGACGTTTCACCAGCTCGGGGTAGAGTGATGGATTCCAGTTGGTGAAATCCATCCGCGAGCTGAGGTATTCCCCCTTTTGAACATCACCCAATAAATCCAAATCTTCAGCCCCATTTACCTTTAACAGCAGAGACTCTGTATCCCCATAGTAAACTTGAACCTCCCCCACCCGTGGCCATAGCACCTTGCACACATTGTAAAAGAAAGACAACATCAGCTATTTGGAAATTTCTAGTACTGAACTGCCGCCTGCGATATTCTTGTTCAGTACTACATTTCGGTTTCGCCTGTGTAGAAGAACCATGCCGGCCTCTATGCTCGTGAACGATGTAAAATTGGGGTCGGCAATAATTCGTGCACACTCTAGAGGGTCAGTCACGACGTCGCAGCGAGATCTGTTCCGTACGCTTTCCCACATTTCGCCAAACGCTGAATTTAGAATGAGCTTATACATTTCCTTCTCCACTTTTGAATTTGCCCTAGAGCGTTTATCGACAAAGGTATCGATAAACGTTTTCAAGTAGGGTCGCTGATTGAACTGCAGGACCCCATGTATTTTAGTGATCTTGAAGCCGTTCCTAACCATCCAATGCAAAAGCACATGGTAAAAAACAAGATTCTCTTGCGTGTAAAGCTCAGCACTCCAGGTTTCGTGAGCGGAGGTACAAATATACACCATCGACACACCCGCGGATCTAGTATTGGGAATCAGCGATCCCCTAGTCTACATTTGAGTGATTCCATGAACAGACCACAATATTTAATAGTCGGTTCTCACCCGTGAACTTAAACTATCAATATACAAGAACAATACTTGTACCCCGAGGTAATCGACGATTTTCATGTCAGGGACCTCAAAAGGATTCTCAATCCCTCGATAGTTCCCACACGGCAAAGAGTAGTGTGACATTGCCGAGGGATACAATGAGTTCATATCCAAGAACACTGCATTTGACTTTGCACCGCTGCTTTGTCCGCTCGGATCGGTTGATAAGATACGGTCCCCATGAAAAACATACCCTCCCCTCATTGAACTCTCTACAAAAAGGTGCTGATCTATGTCAGTGATTATACCTATTTCCTCCCTGCTAATTTTTAAAATTAAATCCATTACTAAATGGGGTGTAGAAAAATAATAGCCTATATCTAACCCGAACTCTGAATAGATCTGGTCTGTGTTCTTACAGACTATATCCAACAAAGTTAGAACGTCACTGGCCAAGTACAGTCTACAATACTCCCACCCATTTTTACACTCCCCCTTGGACCACACCTTCTTGGCAAACTCATACTCTGCGGCTGTGCATTCACTGTTGGTCAGTGAATTGTAAAAAGCTTCAATTGGAGGTAGTTTCTCCTCGCTTAAGCGTGCGCCAGAGCAGTAATAATCGTATGCATATATACCTTTGCAGGTCAACAGGTCATACATTTCACTGTCTGGAAAGTGCTGTTTAAGCAAGGGAAAGCTATCAAAATTGTCGCTTTTTTGCACTTGAATCAAGTGACTCAATGCCTTGGGGAAAAAACTAAAGGAATCTAAAAACCTGATTTTATTACAACACGTATGCCCATTATCCACTGCCTGCCATTTCAGTTCGAGACGCAATAACTTCTCGGCTGATTTGGGAATTATGTTGTAGGTAAATGAACTATTTACCCATTGACAATCTACTCCCCCTCCCTCCCTATGCATACGTGCCAGTGCCGGTAAAATAAATTTTAAATCATAATTGGAATTATGAATAAAAACAGGGATAAAAAACTGCTGGCTAACATTTAAATTACACGATTGATGCGCAACCCCTCTAAAATTACTACCCCCCGAGGATCTTTCCTGCCACAAATGGTCATGATCTCTAACTTTTTCCCCTCCCCCCACGTTTCCCTTTTGTCCCCTTATCCTCCTCTGCAAACTCTCCCTTACAAACCCCACATATTTTTTTATTTTTAATCGCGATACGATCCTCTGCAGACAGCACCACTGGATAATGGGTATTTCTCAAACGAGAAATAGCACCATTAGCCGTGCCAATCAGTTTAGTCAGTGCCTTGTCCATCCACACCCGCTCATCCAATGTTTCAACTATTTCTAACAACCGCATGGTGTTAGAACTATCTCTTTGCGCGTGGGCGTAGGACACTGCTATAGCCTGAAGTTCTTTGACTCTGTTTGGATATTAGGGGTCATTCACATCCACCAGCTTAGCCTCACAATCTAAAGATATTTTGTTGCACTGGAGAAGGGTGTTTTGAAAATTTTTAAAACGTAGAATGGACCTATCCCCTGAAACCGTTTCCACTGTCTGGTAGCCATGCCGTCTACAATGCTTCATATGATCCCGTAGTTTTATATCACTACGGAATTGTGACAGGCATGTTGGAGAGTAGAAACGTACCCCTAGATCCTTACCACCCCCCAGAACTCTACTGCTGTCAGTGATAGGGTTAAAATGACCGATTGCGTTCGGTTGTCTAGGTGGCGTGTATAGCAACCAAACCCAGTGTTTAACCAAATCAACTGACGGGCCCCATACTGGAAAAACCACCCCCTTCTTTTTTAAACGAACCCCATCTTCAAATTCCGTTTCATATTGTACCACAGTAACGCCAATATTTAAGTGAGCATTAGCCTTTTGAAACATATCAATAGATCGAAGCGTCACTGGGTATTTTCCCTCTAGACAAGAAAAATCTACTATGGGAAAACTGGACCCTTCCTTCCCATGCATAGCCCAAATGTCTAAATTCGTCTTGGTAGCGTCCCGAGCTAGAGGCTCGAATGCTGAGATGATGAAAGCATATTGGAAACACTTTTGATCTGTTTCAAAACAAATCCGCTGGACACCTTGACAACCTTCTAGATCTGAATTATATTTTAAAACTACTGACCTCTCAGACCCTGCCCCCACATAGAACATAAGATATGTATTAAATTGAAAAATATTAACACTTAAATTTTCAACAAAAAGAACTAGAGGCCCACTACTATTTTCATTCAAGTTCTCGAGATGCGCTATAATTTGAGCGACTCACTTCAAGAAAGCACCCTAAAAACTTTCTAAATTTGAATAAACCAAACGCATCTCGGAATGTATAAAATGATAGTAAACCTCGCTTTTTCCCTCATTCAAATAAAAAACCTTTAGAACAATGGAGACCTTAATTGAATCCCTCCCTCCCCACAACTGACTTTGGTTCTCCAGACGTGCACGAATTTTTTCTACATAGTTGTGTACAGAATTTCTATAGGGTCATAAACAAAATTACCAGACAAAAGCGAATTAAAAGGATCACCAAACACTGCAGTGAAAACAACTATATTATTTAAAATTCTGTTGGACAGCTGAAAGTCTGGGAGAGTTGTACCCCCCTCTCCCTCGCGTATATTACCCCCACCCCCAAGCTGTTCAACAAAAACAGGTGAAAGCTCCACTTCAGTTGTTCGAAGTGGAGTCGATATGGTATAGGCGGTTTGAGGGTTGCCTGTTAAGTACCGGGTGAAATAGTCTAAAATTTTCAATGTGTTTTGACTTAGCAAAGGTAAGTCCCCCTGGTCAACTGTGCTATTATCTAAATTAGTTAAAAAATCATCTAGAAACTCATCAATATTATCTGGAATTTGATGTAAATCACCCCATAGTGAATTGTTGGGGAGCTCCACATGTGCATCTTCTTCTCCTTCTCCAACTGACGAGCAGGGGGAGATGGGGAGTATGGAACCAGGACAACCTACAAATGAAAAATATCTTATTTTCAAAGTGTTCAAATCACCCCTACTGTTTTTTAAATTTGTATTATTATTGATTAATAACATATGGTTAATACAACTTAAGATAATCTAAGATATGACACTCTAGATGAAAAATAGATTATTTTCAAAGTGTTCAAATCATTCCCTACTGCTTTTAAAATTTGTATTATTTTTTCTTAATAAAATTTGTTTAATAAAAATTAAATTTCAAAATTAATATTTTAAATGTAAGAAAAAAATTTTGTAGTTTATTTTCAAAGTGTTCAAATTTTTTTTTTTTTTTTTTTTCGGCGCTCTCCCCCCCCCCCCCCAACGCCCCCCCTAACCTTGCCCCACAGCGCTTCCCGGACCATCCGTGGCGCTTTTCGGAGCCACAGCGCATCCCTTTGGCGCTTCCCTGACCCGTGGCGCTTTTCGGAGCCACAGCGCATCCCTGTGGCGCTTCTCGGGGACCGCAGCACTTCCCGCGATGCTTCCCCGCCCCCACAGCGCTTCTTGGACCCGCGACATATCTTATATTAGTATAAGATATTTACAATCTAAAACATGACATAGTAGGTTTTGATTTTGTTCAAACAAGTCCTCCAAATAAACTTTCATATTAATACTATTTATCTGCTCTGGAAAAAAACACATGATTTGAAAAGGATAGCCATCTCCTATCATGATACACAACTCATTCAGATACAAAGTTTTTTTTTTAATATTTGTAGAGGCAAGGTGAACCATTCGTTCATATCGCAATAGAAATTACCAAACCCTACTATGACCAGAATATAGTGTCTTTTTTTTTTTTGTCTTCACTAATCTAATTTAGCAAAAGGGCGAATGCATGCACTTGACGTGATTCAAAAGGGAGAACATTATATTTCCTTTGGGGAGAAAAAATCATTCAATATTCCCACTGAGATATACTTTTATGCAGTGTTCGAAAATGTTGCATGTGGAAAAGGCCTATAAAAGTTGGATGAAATTGATAGATATTTCTATATAATAGGTAGGAAAAAAACGCTTACATTTGCATATCCCGGCTGCAGTATTTGAATGCCCGAAGGTCCAGGCGAAACTTGTTGCACCATTGGTGGCGGGCTTTGTGTAGTCGGGGCAGGTAGTCCATAGAAAGCAGCTGTCCATTTACTCTTTAGTTTTTGTCCTGATTGCAGTGTTGTCTGCACAGATGGTTGCACTTGTTTTGGGGTCGAGCCAACGTACTTAATAATGGAAGGTCTTGTCTCGTCCACTCTTGCTTTCTTGAGTGGAGGAGATTGAAATTCTTCACAATTGGCCTTAAAAAGGAAGTGAAAAAGTTAGTATTGAAAAAATTTGCCCCTTTTTTTACAGAAAGAAAGTTAGTATCCTCATCCTTATAATTTGGTTTAGTTTATCACTAAGAAAGCACAACGTAAAAAATTTCGTGAAATATACTTATTGCATCCTTTTTTTGAATCTGAGAATTACAGCTCACTGAACCATTCAAAAGCCGGGCTATATAAGTCAGCCTAGTTTCTTATTTTTAGGCGTTTCTGTTCTTTTCTGGTTTTAATCTGTATTGAGCATGCCTTGTTTGACGCATTTAAAGTATTAACGCTATTTTTTATCTTTCCATATCCTTTTACGATAGCTGGTATTTACCCTACCTCCAGAAAAAAAACACCCCGAGGAAAATAACCCCCACGGAAAATATCCCTGAGAAAAGACATGGAAAAATACCCCCTCCGTCCACCGAAAGATATGGTAAAAATGCTATTCAATTTACGCATAATAAAGCAATGTATCTTTTTCTTAAACTCACCCCCCTTACTTTTGACGCAAAGAAACAGTTTGTTTTCACCCTACAATGATGGCGATTGAATTGAGGCATGGCCCCCTGCCCCAAACACCAATGTCCTAAATATATTGTTAGATCTTAATTTGAAAATAACTAGATTTCACTGGTTCTCCAAAAAGAGCTTGTATATGCCTGCGCTTAATAAATTGCAATTGTCTGCATGAAACCGCTTTAATTTGACAGGAGAAAAACATCCCATTTTTGATCTGAGAACCTTTTACAAGAAGTGCTCTAAAAGGGGTGACAGCTAATTATAGCCACGCACTGGAGTCTTGTGTCAAAACAGAACGGTATTTTCACTAAAAATTGACAGAAGTCAGTGGTCACTTTAGCTGGAAATATCGATAAAAAGAGTATTATTTCTATTGCAAGAATTAAAATCGTAAGGAGTGGGGGGTTTAGATGGTTAAACAGAGCATATTTTATAGTCTTCTAACGACTATAAAGATAGCATAGTGGAGTTTGTATTAGAGTGGGAGGTGGGGGGAGGGGGGGGATTTAGCGGGAAATATAGAGGGACGCAATTTATCAAAATGGTATTTCTTTTTGCGAGAATTTGGGGTTGTAAGACAATGGGGGAATGGATGGGGATATTGTTAGACCCTAATTCGAAAATAACTTGTTTCTCTACTTCCACACAGGTTGTTTAGGTCTTAGCTTAATTATTGCATCATTGTGTTTTAATTTGACGGAAGAATAGTTCCGATGACCGCGTTTGTAAGCCGGAAATGGTGATAGCTAATTATAGGCCTCGCACCAGAGAGCCTTGTGTCAAAACCAGGTTCGGTTAATAACAACAGTGACGGAAGTCAATGATCGCTTTTAGCTAGGATATAGACACTTAAAATTGCATAAATTTAACGAAAGAAAATTATTTCTTTTTGCTAGAATTAAGGTCGTAAACAGGGGGGGGGGAAGGAAGGATGGGGTTTACATAACGAAAAAAGAGCGTATTTTACACTTTTTATCGAGTATAAACATCATATAGGGACGTTTGTATAGGGGGGGGGTTTACCCGAATATAGTAGAGGGTGACCACGGAAAACAATTTTATTTTGAAAATAAAAAATGAAAACAGAACTTACATTGCCAATTGTGGCGGCCAAGGCTTCAAGTTCATCAATAATTTCATATGTTCTATCCATTGTGTTCTGAAACATTCTGATAATTTAATCACATTGCATGCCCGTAATATACGAAATCTCAAGGGTGAATTGTTGTGTAACGGAGAAATCATATGTAAGCAGGCCTCTGATTGGCTGAGAAGGAGGATGTATCCGACTCTCTGATCGGCTGAGAAGGAAACATGTGATCTAACTGTTTCCTATTCCAGGACACCTTGACATTCACCCCTAGCATGCATTTGTCCAAAAACAACAATAATAAATAAATCCCTCAGGCCTAAAGATTAAGGAAGCCTTAATGTTTCTTAATTCTCCCCTTCGTGAATCAATAATTTCCCCTAGTGATTATGTAAATCAAGTTCTCAGGTTAAGCTAACCAAACAATAATGAAGTCATGTTTGTTTCATAATTCCCCCATCGTGAATCAATAATTTCCCCTAGCGATTATGTAAATCAAGTTCTCAGGTTAAGCTAACCAAACAACAATGAAGCCATGTTTGTTTCTTAATTCCCCCCTTCGTGAATCAATAATTTCCCCTAGCGATTATGTAAATCCACGGAAATTCACTGCCCCCTCGCGTCCCATATCAAGGACACTGTTCCCTTTATATGTAAAGGCGCAGGTGAAACCTTCGCCCCCCCCCCCCGAGTTATTACACATAGAAACAACAAATAAAGCGATCTTGGAAAAAGAGGTCATTGAGCGATTACGTAATCTTTCCCCTTAGGGACTCTATGACCATATTGTTTCATAATTCCCCACGCCCGTGAATCAATAATTCCCCCATCGATTATGTAAATCACCCCTCATGTCATTCACACGTGGTCAAACAACAACAGATCGATTGACCTTGACACACCCACATTAGACTCGATCGATAATCCTTGAATAAATTATGTCCCCCAACGATTATGTAAATCACTCCTCATGTCATTCGCACGTGGCCAAACAACAACAACAACAGATCGATTGACATTGACACACCCACATTAGACTCGTTCGATAATCCTTGAATAAATTATGTCCCGTCAGCATTAAACTAAATTGTAGATGGCAGCATGGTGTTCGTACCGGGCTGGTACCCCCTCCTCTACTGACATTATAGCTTGAATCTCATTTTCGGACCCTAACGATACAAGCAAAGGCTTCACTTGCTTTGCTTACTTTTGCGTTGGCGGGAGTCAGTAATATTTGCCGAACGAGAAGTAATGCGATAGCACTTCGTTATCATTACTGGCTCATCGATTCCTAGCTTATTCGCAAAAAGGTTTTTCACATTAGCTTCAGGCGTTTCATTAGATTTTTCTTCCGGTAATCCGTGAACCAACAAGTTATGCTTTCGGTCTTTTACTTCAAAAGCAAGCAATCGTTTCTCTAGAGCTTCAGATTTAAGCTTCTGCTCCTCTAGTGTAGATTCTAGTTCAACTATTCGTGAATCACGGGTTGTTGCATCACTTTTTAACGACACAACTTCCGCAGAAATTGAGTCTAGTTTGCTGGAAAACTCCACCTGAGACGCAATTATTTCGTCCAGTTTTTCTCCGAATAAATTAACAAATTTGTCGAATGACCACTGACTGACATATGACATCTTTAAATACTACAAAATCCGCGAAGTGAAATCTTTAGTTTATTCCATGACAAATGGTACTCTGATTACCTTAATTTCACTTGGCAAATATCCACAAACAGGTAACACAGATGCAATTAGTCAAGCGTTGAAATGTAATTTAAAAACCTATTGTAAAATACTTGATAACTTCAATTCAAAATCAACGGACTCGGTCGAGGCCTTCGGCCTCGACCTCGTTCCAGTCAACTTTTATTCCTTAGTTTCTGTCATAAATAGCTATAATCCACGTTTGATGTTCACTCAGTAAGAACAGAATGGCTAATAATAATCTTAATGAAGAATAATAATCCTTATTATTGCCAAACTGGCGTACAGCACATGGATATCTTATGAAATTAACTCAATTTAAAAAAGCCAAAAGTTCAATTAATGCATTGGACAGAAAACTCCAGTCAATTCAATTTATCCAGTGACGTCACACATTCCACTAAGTTACAGATACTGAATAAATATTTAAATAGTTTATGAGACGTAAAACCGTTCTCACTATTTCGTAACTACTAAAAGAATTCAGTGTCTAATTTTAAGGGTAAGTTGTGGGGGATTTTTAGCTAGCCAGAAGCTAAGACGGTAAGACTAATGACGCTAAGGGTAATAAGGTGAAATTTTTAGGGAAGGTTTTGGAGGAGTTTCAATTAAACAAAAAAAACTGTATGCTTGTAGGTTTTCAAAAGGGTAAATAAGCAATATCATAAGCAACACCACTGTATAATAGCCATAAATGTCATTGAAACTTTTAAAGAAGCCAATTTGATTCAAAACTAAAAGTTCTAGTGCCCTTTTTACGAGTAAAAAGAGATTGGAGGGCAAGCAACCCTTCCCTCAAACTCATTTATTTTCCGAACGCATCCAGTCAAAATTTGGATACAGCCATTATGTGCAGGACAGAAGAACGATTCCATGTCTCTAGGAATATTGGGCATGTCCATCTCCCCCCACATTTATTCAATTGGACCATTATGTTTTCAAACTAAATGTTGCTTTAAACTAAATGAAAAGGTATTGTGTGTATGATTGTCAATAAGACACATCAGCAATATATTGAGAACGACAGGGTGTATGAAGTTGGAACCTTTGGGTTTGCTGCTATTGCTACTTCTACTCTTACAATTTAAATAAATAAAAAGAGTGTAAGTGTATCCAGGTTGTCATAGAGCAGAGATTGAAGGTTTCGGGATTAACATCGAGTTTTATTTTTCAAGTTAACCTGAGGTTCTATAAAATTGAAAAAAACTCTTCGTGTCAAGATTAAAAATTGTAGCAACCAAAACTGTGGATTTTTATTGAAAAAACCGAAAAGAAATAAAAAATAAAAAAAAAGAAAAAGACTATGTCAATAAAATCTAAAGCAAATTAATTTAAAAAACTTTTTCCACAATTAAGTTTTTCAAAGAAAAGTAAAGAGCTCCTTAAGCCAAAAATGAGCAAAAGTAAAGTCAAATAATCTTCCAAACGTAAAACTACCGCAAATCACTATCAATAAGTAAATAAAACTTAGAACGAACAGAGATTACAAAAAATAACCGAGCCAAACTCAAAATGAGCAAAAATCATAGGCACCGCGCCAGCGCTGCCTAAGTAAAGAACGATGTGGGCAAAATGTGTTTTTTTGTTTTTTTTCTCTATACCTGGGTACTTCGTATCGAAGGAGTTGTCGTAAAAACTTCGAAAAGGGATTAATCGATTGGAAATTGGAGTGGCAAGTGCCCTTTTTAATAGTCGAAAGTGATTGGAGGGCAACTAGCCCCCCCCCACGACCATCATTCCCCCAAACACCTCCAATCAAAATTGTGAGATAGCCATTTTGTTCAGCGTAGTTGATTTCCAGATAGAGAATATCTTTTTGAGGAGGACACTCTCCCATAACCCTCGGGGCAAGAGTTTAAGTTATGCCCTGAGGACATTTAAGATCAATGTTGACACAATGTACAGAGTAGAAAGGCCTTATTGACTCCCGTACTAACCACGTGGTTTATGGTTTTTGTCAGTGAGAAAGAAAAAACAGAAATTTTCTCACTTGAAAAAACAGGAATTTTCTCACATTTATGGATGTTTTCTTGGATGGTTATGGGTGTTTGTCAATTTATTTTATGTTTTTCATGGATGTCAACAGCAATTCATGTCTGTTTTATGGTTTTTGTCAGTGAGAATAAAAAAACAGGAACTTTCTCACTTTAATGGATGTCAACAGCAAAATATGTCTGTTTTATGGTTTTTGTCAGTGAGAATGGAAAAACAGTAACTTTCTCACTTTGATGGTTTAATGAGTCTAGCGGGTGACACATGACACAAAACACATGATACGTGACACAAGACACGTGACACGTGCCACGTGACAAGTGACACATGACACATGACACAAGACACATGACACATGACACATGACACGTGACACGTGACACATGACACGTGACACGTGACACGTGACACGTGACAGTTGACGCAAATACATTCTTAGACCACACTTGATATACATGACCAACGAAACTCAGAGAAGAGAGAAAGTAACAAAATGAAAAATAAAATTAAAGAGGGTGAAAAAACGAAGATTTTGTCAGCCAGCGAACCATGAAGATGACAGAATATAAGCAAATATTTCGACAAGGACCTCCGCCAAGTCGTCCTCAGTGCTAAACAAAAACAAAAAAGAGAATAAAAAAAACGAGAATCTAACCTTTCGAAGTTTCCTGTACAAAGACAGAATAGACACTGAATAAAAAACCAGGCAGGAATCAATGAAAATGAAATTTACCAAGATGATTGTGTAAGGATCTTTCGTCTTGCATTAATTTTGGCTGGTCTACAATTTTGGTTTTCATTAGATATGCAAATAGGTTCTTTTAAGTTTTTTCGGGTGAAAATATTGATTGAGTCCTTCAAGATTAAACTGTCGTAAATTGGGCTTAATGAAATATCTCCAGTATCTCTATTTATTGCTAAATTTTGGTTCATATATTTTTTTATCTCAATTACCTCCTTAAAAGTTTGTGTTACACCATTAACAGTTGATATTAAAGTTGCCTCGTCAAACAGAACTAGAGGGGTCGGGTTTACGAAAATATGCGAAGCCAATGCCGAATCAAAGTTGTCATTGTTATTTTTTAATCTCAGGGACTTGTCTATTGAAATTTTGTGCTCATGCAAACGTTCACCTAGTTGTTGATGGGTTCTACCAATGTAAAATTTTCAACAAGAAAACGGGATTCTGTAGACACCACTACCCAGTAGAGGGTCTGTTTTATCCTTTCCTGAGTTAAAAAAATGTTCAACCTTTTGTTCGGTTCTGAAAGAAACAGAGAGATTATGTTTATTTAAAATTTTTCTAAGTTTATCGCCAAGTTTCGGGATGTATGGTAAAACGATGAAAGTTTTGTTCTCAATTGCCGGTGTAACTGAATCAAGGGGGACAAGCTCCCTATTTTGTTCTTTTATCTTTTTTAATCGTCTATCTATTATATTTTCAATGAGTTTGATTGGGTAACCATTTCAAAAAAGAATATCCTTGACATAATTTAGTTCAGAATTTATATAATTACGGGAACAAATTTTTAAAACTCTGTCGACGAAAGAGATTATTACACCTCTTTTTACAGAAGGAGGGTGGTGGGAAGAGAAATGTAGATATCCATCATTATGAGTCGGCTTTCTATATATAGAAAATTCAAGACCAGGATTAGTTTTTATAATCAAAACATCTAAGAAAGGCAGCTTACCTGAATCTTCGAGTTCCATTGTGAACTGGAGATTAGAATCAAAAGAATTCAAATGTGCCAAAAAATCTCTTAGAGAGTCTTGTCCATGTTCCCAAATAGAAACGATATCATCAACAAAACGAAACCAGATGGAGTGTTTTAAGTGGAAACTATTCAAAGCAGACTGTTCTATGAAATCCATGTAAAAATTTGCAAAATAAGGAGACAAGACAGTGCCCATGGATAAGCCCATTATTTGAAGAAAAAATTAGTTTCGGAATTTAAAATACGAGGAGTATTTGTTGCAAAGACGGACAAGGGTCATTATTGTATCAATTTCCAAAGTTTTGTAATCCGACCAAGCTGAATTTTCCTCTATAATATTTCAGTAGTTCTCTCGATTTTTCAAAGTTCATTTTGAATTTCTATCGTTGAAATCCAAGAGTTGGATTATTTCACTAGTGGTTTGTCGTGGTTTACCATTTCACAGTTACATTCTCTTGATTTTTCAAAGTTCATTTTAAATTTCTTTCATTGAAATGCAAGAGTTGGAATATTTCACTAGTGGTTTGTTGTGACTTACCTTGTCACAGTTACATTCTCTTGATTTTTCAAAGTTCATTTTGAATTTCATTCGTTGAAATGCGAGAGTTGGAATATTTCAGTAGTGTTAGGTCGTGGTTTACTTTGTCACAGTTACATTCTCTTGTTTTTTCAAAGTTCATTTTTAATTTATTTCATTGAAATGCAAGGGTTGGAATATTTCAGTAATGTTTTGTTGCGGCTTACCTAATCACAGTTACATTCTCTTGATTTTTCAAAGTTTATTTTGAATTTCTTTCGTTGAAATGCAAGAGTTGGAATATTTCAGTAGAGTTTCTTTGTGGTTTACCTGGTCACTGTTACATTCGCTTGATTTTTCAAAGTTCATTTTGGATTTCTTTCTTTGAAATGTAAGAGTTGGAATATTTCAGAAGCGTTTTGTCGTGGTTTACCTTGTCTCTGTTACATTCTCTGGATTTTTAAAATTCATTTTCAACTTATTTCATTGAAATGCAAGAGTTTGAATAGTTCAGTATTGTTTTGTTGAGTTTTACCTTGTCACAGTTAAATTCTCTTGATTTTTCAAAGTTCATTTTGTATATCTGTCATTGAAATGTAAGAGTTGGAATATTTCAATAGTGTTTTTTGTGGTTTACCTTGTCACAGTTACATTCTCTTGATTTTTCAAAGTTCGTATTGGATATCTTTCATTGAAATGCAAGAGTTGGAATATTTCAGTAGTGTTTTGTAGTGGTATATCTTGTCACAGTTACAATCTCTTGATTTTTTAAAAGTTCATTTTCGATTTCTTTCATTGAAATGCAAGAGTTGGAATATTTCAGTAGTGTTTTTTCGTGGTTTACCTTGTCACAGTTACATTCTCTTGATTTTTCAAAGTTCGTATTGGATTTCTTTCATTGAAATGCAAGAGTTGGAACATTTCAGTAGTGTTTTGTTGTGGTTTACCTTGTCACAGTTACATTCTCTTAATTTTTCAAAGTTCATTTTGAATTTCTTTCATTGAAATGCAAGAGTTGGATTATTTCACTACTGGTTTGTTGTGGTTTACCTTGTCAGAGTTACATTCTCTCGATTTTTTAAAGTTCATTTTGAATTTCTATCGTTGAAATGCAAGAGTTGGATTATTTCACTAGTGGTTTGTCGTGGTTTACCATGTCGCAGTTACATTCTCTTGATTTTTCAAAGTTCATTTTGAATTTCTTTCATTGAAATGCAAGAGTTGGAATATTTCATTAGTGGTTTGTTGTGACTTACCTTGTCACAGTTACATTCTCTTGATTTTTCAAAGTTCATTTTGAATTTCATTCGTTGAAATGCGAGAGTTGGAATATTTCAGTAGTGTTATGTCGTGGTTTACTTTGTCACAGTTACATTCTCTTGTTTTTTCAAAGTTCATTTTTAATTTATTTCATTGAAATGCAAGGGTTGGAATATTTCAGTAATGTTTTGTTGCGGCTTACCTAATCAAAGTTACATTCTCTTTATTTTTCAAAGTTCATTTTGAATTTCTTTCGTTGAAATGCAAGAGTTGGAATATTTCAGTAGCGTTTCGTTGTGGTTTACCTGGTCACTGTTACATTCGCTTGATTTTTCAAAGTTCATTTTGTATTTCTTTCTTTGAAATGTAAGAGTTGGAATATTTCAGAAGCGTTTTGTCGTGGTTTACCTTGTCACTGTTACATTCTCTTGATTTTTCAAATTAATTTTTGATTTATTTAATTTAAATGCAAGAGTTGGAATATTTCAGTAGTGTTTTGTTGAGGTTTACCTTGTCACAGTTAAATTCTCTTGATTTTTCAAAGTTCATTTTGAATTTCTTTCATCGAAATGTAAGAGTTGGAATATTTCAATAGTGTTTTTTCGTGGTTTACCTTGTCACAGTTACATTCTCTTGATTTTTCAAAGTTTGTATTGGATTTCTTTCATTGAAATGCAAGAGTTGGAATATTTCAGTAGTGTTTTGTCGTGGTATACCTTGTCACAGTTACAATCTCTTGATTTTTCAAAGTTCATTTTCGATTTCTTTCATTGAAATGCAAGAGTTGGAATATTTCAATAGTGTTTTTTCGTGGTTTACCTTGTCACAGTTACATTCTCTTGAATTTTCAAAGTTCGTATTGGATTTCTTTCATTGAAATGCAAGAGTTGGAACATTTCAGTAGTGTTTTGTTGTGCTTTACCTTGTCACAGTTACATTCTCTTGATTTTTCAAAGTTCATTTTGAATTTCTTTCATTGAAATGCAAGAGTTGGATTATTTCACTACTGGTTTGTTGTGGTTTACCTTGTCAGAGTTACATTCTCTCGATTTCTCAAAAGTTCATTTTGAATTTCTTTCATTGAAATGCAAGAGTTGGAATATTTCAGTAGTGGTTTATCGTGGTTTACCTTGTCACAGTTACATTCTCTTTATTTTTGAAAGTTCATTTTGAATTTCTTTCATTGAAATGCAAGAGTTGGATTATTTCAGTACTGGTTTGTTGTGGTTTACCTTGTCAGAGTTACATTCTCTCGATTTCTCAAAGTTCATCTTGAATATTTTTCATTGAAATGCAAGAGTTGGGTTATTTCAGTATTGTTTTGTCGTGGTATACCATTTCAAAGTTAAATTCTCTTGTTTTTTCAAAGTTCATTTTGAATTTCATTCATTGAAATGCAAGAGTTGGAATATTTCAGTAGTGTTTTGTCGTAGTTAACCTTATCACAGTTACATTCTCTTGATTTTTCAAAGTTCATTTTGAATTTCATTCATTGAAATGCAAGAGTTGGATTATTTCAGTAGTGTTATGTCTTGGTTTACTTTGTCACAGTTACATTCTCTTGATTTTACAAAGTTCATTTGAATTTCTTTCCTTGAAATGCAAGGGTTGGAATATTTCAGTAGTGTTTTGTTGCGGCTTACCTAGTCACAGTTACATTCTCTTGATTTTTCAAAGTTCATTTTGAATTTCTTTCGTTGAAATGCAAGAGCTGGATTATTTCACTAGTGTTTTGTCGTGGTTTACCTTGTCACAGATACATTCTCTTGATTTTTCAAAGTTCATTTTGAATTTTTTTCGTTGAAATGCAAGAGTTGGATTATTTCAGTAGTGTTTTGTTGTGGTTTACCGTGTCACAGTTACATTTTCTTGATTTTTCAAAGTTCATTTTGAATTTCGTTCATTTAAATGCAAGAGTTGGAATATTTCAGTAGTGTTTTTTTGTGACTTACTTTGTCACAGTTACATTCTCTTGATTTTTTAAAGTTCATTTTGAATTTCTTTCTTTGAAATGAAATAGTTGGAATATTTCAGTAGTGTTTTGTCGTGGTTTACATTGTCACAGTTACATTCTCTTGATTTTCCAAAGTTCATTTTGAATTTCTTTCATTGAAATGCAAGAGTTGGAATATTTCAATAGGGTTTTGTTGTGGTTTACCTTTTCACAGTTACATTCTCTCGATTTTTCAAAGTTCATTTTGAATTTCTTTCATTGAAATGCAAGAGTTTGAATATTTCAATAGTGTTTTGTTGTGGTTTACCTTTTCACAGTTACATTCTCTAGATTTTTCAAAGTTCATTTTGAATTTCTATCGTTGAAATCCAAGAGTTTGATTATTTCACTAGTGTTTTGTCGTGGTTTACCATTTCGCAGTTACATTCTCTTGATTTTTCAAAGTTCATTTTGAATTTCTTTCATTGAAATGCAAGAGTTGGAATATTTCACTAGTGGTTTGTTGTGACTTACCTTGTCACAGTTACATTCTCTTGATTTTTCAAAGTTCATTTTGAATTTCATTCGTTGAAATGCGAGAGTTGGAATATTTCAGTAGTGTTATGTCGTGGTTTACTTTGTCACAGTTACATTCTCTTGTTTTTTCAAAGTTCATTTTTAATTTATTTCATTGAAATGCAAGGGTTGGAATATTTCAGTAATGTTTTGTTGCGGCTTACCTAATCAAAGTTACATTCTCTTGATTTTTCAAAGTTCATTTTGAATTTCTTTCGTTGAAATGCAAGAGTTGGAATAATTCAGTAGCGTTTCGTTGTGGTTTACCTGGTCACTGTTACATTCGCTTGATTTTTCAAAGTTCATTTTGGATTTCTTTCGTGGAAATGTAAGAGTTGGAATATTTCAGAAGCGTTTTGTCGTGGTTTAGCTTGTCACTGTTACATTCTTTTGATTTTTCAAATTCATTTTCGACTTCTTTCATTGAAATGCAAGAGTTGGAATATTTCAGTAGTGTTTTGTTGAGGTTTACCTTGTCACAGTTAAATTCTCTTGATTTTTCAAAGTTCATTTTGAATTTCTTTCATTGAAATGTAAGAGTTGGAATATTTCAGTAGTGTTTTTTCGTGGTTTACCTTGTCACAGTTACATTCTCTTGATTTTTCAAAGTACGTGTTGGATTTATTTCTTTGAAATGCAAGAGTTGGAATATTTCAGTAGTGTTTTGTAGTGGTATACCTTGTCACAGTTACATTCTCTTGATTTTTCAAAGTTCATTTTCAATTTCTTTCATTGAAATGCAAGAGTTGGAATATTTCAATAGTGTTTTTTCGTGGTTTACCTTGTCACAGTTACATTCTCTTGATTTTTCAAAGTTCGTATTGGATTTCTTTCATTGAAATGCAAGAGTTGGAACATTTCAGTAGTGTTTTGTTGTGCTTTACCTTGTCACAGTTACATGCTCTTGATTTTTCAAAGTTCATTTTGAATTTCTTTCATTGAAATGCAAGAGTTGGATTATTTCACTACTGGTTTGTTGTGGTTTACCTTGTCAGAGTTACATTCTCTCGATTTCTCAAAAGTTCATTTTGAATTTCTTTCATTGAAATGCAAGAGTTGGATTATTTCAGTACTGGTTTGTCGTGGTTTACCATTTCAATCTTACATTCTCTTGATTTTTCAAAGTTCATTTTGAATTTCTTTCAGTGAAATGCAAGAGTTGGAATATTTCAGTAGTGTTTTGTCGTGGTTTACCTTGTCACAGTTACATTCTCTTGATTTTTCAAAGTTCATTTTGAATTTCATTCGTTGAAATGCAAGAGTTGGAATATTTCTGTAGTGTTATGTCGTGGTTTACTTTGTCACAGTTAAATTCTCTTGATTTTTCAAAGTTCATTTGAATTTCTTTCATTGAAATGCAAGGGTTGGAATATTTCAGTATTGTTTTGTTGCGGCTTACCTTGTCACAGTTACATTCTCTTGATTTTTCAAAGTTCATTTTGAATTTCTTTCGTTGAAATGCAAGAGTTGGATTATTTCACTAGTGTTTTGTCGTGGTTTACCTTGTCACAGTTACATTCTCTTGATTTTTCAAAGTTTATTTTGAATTTCTTTCATTGAAATACAAGATTTGGAATATTTCAATAGTGTTTTGTTGTGGTTTACCTTGTCACAGATACATTCTCTTGATTTTTCAAAGTTCATTTTGAATTTCTTTCATTGAAATGCAAGAGTTGGTTTATTTCAGTAGTGTTTTGTCATGGTTTACCTTGTCACAGTTACATTCTCTTGATTTTTCAAAGTTCATTTTGAATTTCTTTCGTTGAAATGCAAGAGTTGGATTATTTCAGTAGTGTTATGTTGTGGTTTACCGTGTCATACTTACATTCTCTCGATTTTTCAAAGTTCATTTTGAATTTCGTTCATTATAATGCAAGAGTTGGAATATTTCAGTAGTGTTTTGTTGCGGCTTACCTTGTCACAGTTACATTCTCTCGATTTTTCAATGTTCATTTTGAATTTCTTTCATTGAAATGCAAGAGTTGGAATATTTCAGTAGTGTTTTGTCGTGGTTTACCTTGTCACAGTTACATTCTCGTGATTTTTCAAAGCTGATTTTCGATTTCTTTCGTTGAAATGCAAGAGTTGGAATATTTCAGTAGTGTTATGTCGTGGTTTACTTTGTCACAGTTACATTCTCTTGATTTTTTAAAGTTCATTTGAATTTCTTTTATTGAAATGCAAGGGTTGGATTATTTCAGTAGTGTTTTGTCATGGTTTACCTTGTCACAGTTACATTCTCTTGATTTTTCAAAGTTCATTTTGAATTTCTTTCATTTAAATGCAAGAGTTGGAATATTTCAATAGCGTTTTGTTGTGGTTTACCTTGTCACAGTTACATTCTCGTGATTTTTCAAAGATCTTTTTCGATTTCTTTCGTTGAAATGCAAGAGTTGGAATATTTCAGTAGTGTTATGTCGTGGTTTACTTTATCACAATTACATTCTCTTGATTTTTCAAAGTTCATATTGAATTTCTTTCGTTGAAATGCAAGAGTTGGAATATTTCAGTAGTGTTTTGTCATGGTTCACAGCTACATTCTTTGATTTTTCAAAGTTCATTTTGACTTTCTTTCATTGAAATGCAAGAGTTGGAATATTTCAGTAGTGTTTTATCGTGGTTTACCTTGTCACCGTTCCATTCTCTTAATTTTTCAAAGTTCATTTTGAGTTTCTTTCGTTGAAATGCAAGAGTTGGATTATTTCAGTACTGGTTTGTTGTGGTTGACTTTGTCACAGTTACATTCTCTCGATTTCTCAAAGTTCATTTTGAATTTCTTTTCATTGAAATGCAAGAGTTGGATTATTTCAGTAGTGTTTTGTCGTGGTTTACCATTTCACAGTTACATTCTCTTGTTTTTTCAAAGTTCATTTTGAATTTCTTTCATTGAAATGCAAGAGTTGGAAAATTTCAGTAGTGTTTTGTCGTGGTTTACCTTATCACAGTTACATTCTCTTGATTTTTCAAAGTTCATTTTGAATTTCATTCATTGAAATGCAAGAGTTGGATTATTTCAGTAGTGATATGTTGTGGTTTACTTTGTCACAGTTACATTCTCTTGATTTTTCAATGTTCATTTGAATTTCTTTCCTTGAAATGCAAGGGTTGGAATATTTCAGTAGTGTTTTGTTGCGGCTTACCTAGTCACAGTTACATTCTCTTGATTTTTCAAAGTTCATTTGAATTTCTTTCGTTGAAATTCAAAAGTTGGATTATTTCACTAGTGTTTTGTCGTGGTATACCTTGTCACAGATACATTCTCTTGATTTTTCAAAGTTCATTTTGAATTTCTTTCGTTGAAATGCAAGAGTTGGATTATTCCAGTAGTGTTTTGTTGTGGTTTACCGTGTCACAGTTACATTTTCTTGATTTTTCAAAGTTCATTTTGAATTTCGTTCATTTAAATGCATGAGTTGGAATATTTCAGTAGTGTTTTGTTGTGGCTTACTTTGTCACAGTTACATTCTCTTGATTTTTCAAAGTTCATTTTGAATTTCTTTCGTTGAAATGCAAGAGTTGGAATATTTCAGTAATGTTTTGTCGTGGTTTACTTTGTCACAGTTACATTCTCTTAATTTTTCAAAGTTCATTTTTAATTTCTTTCATTGAAATGCAAGAGTTGGAATATTTCAGTAGGGTTTTGTTGGGGTTTACCTTGTCACAGTTACATTCTCTTGATTTTTCAAAGTTCATTTTGAATTTCTATCGTTTAAATGCAAGAGTTGGATTATTTCACTAGTGGTTTGTCGTGGTTTACCATTTCACAGTTACATTCTCTTGATTTTTCAAAGTTCATTTTGAATTTCTTTCATTAAAATGCAAGAGTTGGAATATTTCACTAGTGGTTTGTTGTGACTTACCTTGTCACAGTTACATTCTCTTGATTTTTCAAAGTTCATTTTGAATTTCATTCGTTGAAATGCAAGAGTTGGAATATTTCAGTAGTGTTATGTCGTGGTTTACTTTGTCACAGTTACATTCTCTTGTTTTTTCAAAGTTCATTTTTAATTTATTTCATTGAAATGCAAGGGTTGGAATATTTCAGTAATGTTTTGTTGCGGCTTACCTAATCAAAGTTACATTCTCTTTATTTTTCAAAGTTCATTTTGAATTTCTTTCGTTGAAATGCAAGAGTTGGAATATTTCAGTAGCGTTTCTTTGTGGTTTACCTGGTCACTGTTACATTCGCTTGATTTTTAAAAGTTCATTTTGGATTTCTTTCGTGGAAATGTAAGAGTTGGAATATTTCAGAAGCTTTTTGTCGTGGTTTAGCTTGTCACTGTTACATTCTCGTGATTTTTCAAATTCATTTTTGATTTATTTCATTGAAATTCAAGAGTTGGAATATTTAAGTAGTGTTTTTTTGAGGTTTACCTTGTCACAGTTAAATTCTCTTGATTTTTCAAAGTTCATTTTGAATTTCTTTTATCGAAATGTAAGAGTTGGAATATTTCAATAGTGTTTTTTCGTGGTTTACCTTGTCACAGTTACATTCTCTTGATTTTTCAAAGTACGTGTTGGATTTCTTTCATTGAAATGCAAGAGTTGGAATATTTCAGTAGTGTTTTGTCGTGGTATACCTTGTCACAGTTACAATCTCTTGATTTTTCAAAGTTCATTTTCGATTTCTTTCATTGAAATGCAAGAGTTGGAATATTTCAATAGTGTTTTTTCGTGGTTTACCTTGTCACAGTTACATTCTCTTGATTTTTCAAAGTTCATTTTGAATTTCTTTCATTGAAATGCAAGAGTTGGAATATTTCAGTAGGGTTTTGTTGTGGTTTACCTTGTCACAGTTACATTCTCTCGATTTTTCAAAGTTCATTTTGAATTTCTATCGTTGAAATGCAAGACTTGGATTATTTCACTAGTGGTTTGTCGTGGTTTACCATTTCACAGTTACATTCTCTTGATTTTTCAAAGTTCATTTTGAATTTCTTTCATTGAAATGCAAGAGTTGGAATATTTCACTAGTGGTTTGTTGTGACTTACCTTGTCACAGTTACATTCTCTCGATTTTTCAAAGTTCATTTTTAATTTCTTTCATTGAAATGTAAGAGTTGAAATATTTCAATAGTGTTTTTTCGTGGTTTACCTTGTCACAGTTACATTCTCTTGATTTTTCAAAGTTCGTATTGGATTTCTTTCTTTGAAATGCAGGAGTTGGAATATTTCAGTAGTGTTTTGTCGTGGTATACCTTGTCACAGTTACAATCTCTTGATTTTTCAAAGTTCATTTTCAATTTCTTTCATTGAAATGCAAGAGTTGGAATATTTCAGTAGTGTTTTGTCGTGGTTTACCTTGTCACAGTTACATTCTCTTAATTTTTCAAAGTTCATATTGGATTTCTTTCATTGAAATGCAAGAGTTGGAACATTTCAGTAGTGTTTTGTTGTGCTATACCTTGTCACAGTTACATTCTCTTAATTTTTCAAAGTTCATTTTGAATTTCTTTCGGTGAAATGCAAGAGTTGTAATATATCAGTAGTGTTTTGTTATGATATAACTTGTCAAACTTATATTCTCTTGATTTTTCTAAGTCCATTTTGAATTTCGTTCATTTAAATGTAAGAGTTGGAATATTTCAGTATTGTCTTGTTATGGTTTACCTTGTCACAGTTACATTCTCTTGATTTCTCAAAGTTCATTCCGGTTTTCTTTCATTAAAATGCAAGAGTTGGAATATTTCAGTAGTATTTTGTCGTGGTTTACATTGTCGCAGTTACATTCGCTTGATTTTTCAAAGTTCATTTTGAATTTCTTTAGTTGAAATGCAAGAGTTGGAATATTTCAGAAGCGTTTTGTCGTGGTTTACCTTGTCACAGTTACATTCTCTTGATTTTTCAAAGTTCATTTGAATTTATTTCATTGAAATGCAAGAGTAGAATTATTTCAGTAGTGTTTTGTCGTGGTTTACCATGTCACAGTTACATTCACTTGATTTTTCAAAGTTCATTTTGAATTTCTCTCATTGAAATGCAAGAGTTGGAATATTTCAGTAGTGTTTTGTTGTGGTTTACTTTGTCACACTTACATTCTCATGATTTTTCAAAGTTCATTTTGAATTTTTTTCATTGAAATGTAAGAGTTGGAATATTTCAGCAGTGTTTTGTCGTGGTTTACCTTGTCATACTTACATTCTCTCGATTTTTCAAAGTTCATTTTGAATTTTTTTCATTGAAATGCAAGAGTTTGAATATTTCAGTAGTTTTTTGTTGTGGTTTACCTTGTCACACTTACATTTTCTTGATTTTTCAAAGTTCATTTTGGATTTCTTTCGTTGAAAAGCAAGAGTTGGAATATTTCAGTAGTGTTTTGTCGTGGTTTACCTTGTCAAAGTTACATTCTCTTGATTTTTCAAAGTTCATTATGGATTTCTTTCGTTGAAATGCAAGAGTTGAATTATTTCAGTAGTGTTTTGTCGTGGTTTACCGTGTCAGAGTTACATTCTCTTGATTTTTCAAAGTTCATTTTGGATTTCTTTCGTTGAAATGCAAGAGTTGGAATATTTCAGTAGAGTTTTGTCATGGTTTACCTTGTCACAGTTACATTCTCTTAATTTTTCAAAGTTCCTTTTGAATTTCTTTCGTTGAAATGCAAGAGTATGAATATTTCAGTAGTGTTTGGTTATGATTTACCTTGTCACAGTTACATTTTCTTGATTTTTCAAAGTTCATTTTGAATTTCTTTCGTTGAAATGCAAGAGTTGGAATATTTCAGTAGTGTTTTTTTGTGGTTTACCTTGTCACAGTTACATTCTCTCGATTTTTCAAAGTTCATTTTGAATTTCTTTCGTTGAAATGCAAGAGTTGGATTATTTCAATAGTGTTTTGTTGTGGTTTACCTTGTCACAGTTACATTCTCTCGATTTTTCAAAGTTTATTTTGTATTTCTTTCATTAAAATGCAAGAGTTGGATTATTTCAGTAGTGTTTTGTTGTGCTTTACCTTGTCACAGTTACATTCTCTTGATTTTTCAAAGTTCCTCTTGAATTTCTTTCATTGAAATGCAAGAGTTGGATTATTTCAGTAGTGTTATGTTGTGGTTTACCGTGTCACAGTTACATTCTCTCGATTTTTCAATGTTCATTTTGAATTTCTTTCATTGAAATGAAAGAGTTGGAATATTTCAGTAGTGTTTTGTCGTGGTTTACGTTGTCACAGTTACATTCTCGTGATTTTTCAAAGATCATTTTCTATTTCTCTCGTTGAAATGCAAGAGTTGGAATATTTCAGTAGTGTTATGTCGTGGTTTACTTTTTCACAGTTACATTCTCTTGATTTTCAAAGTTCATTTGAATTTCTTTCGTTGAAATGCAAGGGTTGGATTATTTCAGTAGTGTTTTGTCGTGGTTTACCTTGTCACAGTTACATTCTCTTGATTTTTCAAAGTTCATTTTGAATTTCTTTCACTGAAATGCAAGAGTTGGAATGTTTCAGTAATGTTTTGTTGTGCTTTACCTTGTCACGGTTACATTCTCTTGATTTTTCAAAGTACATTTTGAATTTCTTTCATTGAAATACAAGAGTTCGATTATTTCAGTAGTGTTTTGTCATGGTTTACCTTGTCAATGTTACATTTTATTAATTTTTCAAAGTTCATAGTGGATTTCTTTCGTTGAAATGCAAGAGTTGGATTATTTCAGTAGTGTTTTGTCGTAGTTTACCTCGTCACAGTTACATTCTATTGATTTTTCAAAGTTCATTTGAATTTCTTTCATTGAAATGCAAGAGGTGGATTATTTCAGTACTGTTTTGTCATGGTTTACTTTATCACAATTACATTCTCTTGATTTTTCAAAGTTCATATTGAATTTCTTTCGTTGAAATGCAAGAGTTGGAATATTTCAGTAGTGTTTTGTCATGGTTTACCTTGGCACAGCTACATTCTTTGATTTTTCAAAGTTCATTTTGAATTTCTTTCATTGAAATGCAAGAGTTGGAATATTTCAGTAGGGGTTTATCGTGGTTTACCTTTCATTTTGAATTTCTTTCATTGAAATGCAAGAGTTGGATTATTTTACTAGTGTTTTGTCGTGGTTTACCTTGTCACAGTTACATTCTCTTTATTTTCCAAAGTCCGTTTTCGATTTCTCTCTTTGAAATTCAAGAGTTGGAATATTTCAGTAGTGTTATGTTGCAGTTTACCTTCTCACAGTTACATTCTCATGATTTTACAAAGTTCATTTTGAATTTATTTCGTTGAAAAGTAAGAGTTGAATATTTCAATAGTGCTTTTTCGTGGTTTACCTTGTCAAAGTTACATTCTCTTAATTTTTCAAAGTTCATGTTCGATTTCTTTCATTGAAATGCAAGAGTTGGAGCATTTCAGTTGTGTTTTGTTGTGTTATATCTTGTCAAAGTTACATTCTCTTAATTTTTCAAAGTTCATTTTGAATTGCTATCGGTGAAATGCAAGAGTTGGATTATTTCAGTAGTTTTTTGTCATGGTTTACCGTCTCACATTTACATTCTCTTTATTTTTCAAAGTTCATTTTTAATTTCTTTCATTCAAATGTAAGAGTTAGAATATTTCAGTAGTGTTTTGTCGTGGTTTACCTTGTCACAGTTACATTTTCTTGATTTATCAAAGTTCATTCCGGTTTTCTTTCATTAAAATGCAAGAGTTGGAATATTTCAGTAGTATTTTGTCTTGGTTTACATTGTCGCAGTTACATTCGCTTGATTTTTCAAAGTTCATTTTGAATTTCTTTAGTTGAAATGCAAGAGTTGGAATATTTCAGAAGCGTTTTTGTCGTGGTTTACCTTGTCACAGTTATATTCTCTTGATTTTTCAAAGTTCATTTTGAATTTCTTTCATTGAAATGAAAGAGTAGGATTATTTCAGTAGTGTTTTGTCGTGGTTTACCATGACACAGTTACATTCCCTTGATTTTTCAAAGTTCATTTTGAATTTCTCTCATTGAAATGCAAGAGTTGGAATATTTCAGTAGTGTTTTGTTGTGGTTTACTTTGTCACACTTACATTCTCATGATATTTCAAAGTTCATTTTGAATTTTTTTCATTGAAATAAAAGAGATTGAATATTTCTGCAGTGTTTTGTCGTGGTTTACCTTGTCATACATACATTCTCTAGATTTTTCAAAGTTCATTTTGAATTTATTTCATTCAAATGCAAGAGTTTGAATATTTCAGTTGTTTTTTGTTGTGGTTTACCTTGTCACACTTACAATTTCTTGATTTTTCAAGGTTCATTTTAGATTTCTTTCATTGAAATGCAAGAGTTGGAATATTTCAGTAGTGTTTTGTCGTGGTTTACCTTGTCACAGTTACATTCTCTTGATTTTTCAAAGTTAATTTTGGATTGCTCTCGTTGAAATGCAAGAGTTGAATTATTTCAGTAGTGTTTTGTCGTAGTTTACCTTGTCACAGTTACATTCTCTTGATTTTTCAAAGTTCATTTTCAATTTCATTCGCTGAAATACAAGAATTGGAATATTTCAGTAGTGTTTTGTCGTGGTTTACCATCTCACAATTACATTTTATTGATTTTTAAAAGTTCATTTTGGATTTCTTTCATTGAAAAGCAAGAGTCTGAATATTTCAGTAGTGTTTGGTTATGGTTTACCTTGTCACAGTTACATTTTCTTGATTTTTCAAAGTTCATTTTGAATTTCTTTCGTTGAAATGCAAGAGTTGGAATATTTCAGTAGTGTTTTGTTGTGGTTTACCTTGTCACAGTTACATTCTCTTGATTTTTCAAAGTTCATTTTGAATTTCTTTCGTTGAAATGCAAGAGTTGGAATATTTCAATAGTGTTTGGTTGTGGTTTACCTTGTCTCAGTTACATTCTCTCGATTTTTCAAAGTTCATTTTTTATTTCTTTCTTTGAAATGCAAGAGTTGGATTATTTCAGTAGTGTTTTGTTGTGCTTTACCTTGTCACAGTTACATTCTCTTGATTTTTCAAAGTTCATTTTGAATTTCATTCTTTGAAATGCAAGAGTTGGAATATTTCAGTAGTGTTTTGTCGTAGTTTACCGTGACACAGTTACATTCTCTCGATTTTTCAAAGTTAATTTTGGATTTCTTTCATTGAAATGCAAGAGTTGGAATATTTCAGTAGTGTTTTGTCGTGGTTTACCTTGTCACAGTTACATTCTCTTGATTTTTCAAAGATCATTTTCGATTTCTTTCGTTGATATGCAAGAGTTAGAATATTTCAGTAGTGTTATGTCGTGGTTTACTTTGTCACAGTTACATTCTCTTGATTTTTCAAAGTTCATTTGAATTTCTTTCATTGAAATGCAAGGGTTGGATTATTTCAGTAGTCTTTTGTCATGGTTTACCTTGTCACAGTTACATTCTCTTGATTTTTTAAAGTTCATTTTGTATTGCGTTCATTGAAATGCAAGAGTTGGAACATTTCAATAGTGTTTTGTTGTGCTTTACCATGTCAGAGTTACATTCTCTAGATTTTCCAAATTTCATTTTGAATTTCTTTCATTGAAATGCAAGAGTTGGATTATTTCAGTAGTGTTTTGTTGTGCTTTACCGTGTAACAGTTACATTCTCTTAATTTTTCAAAGTAGATTTTTAATTTTTTTTATTGAAATGCAAGAGTTGGATTATTTCAGTAGTGTTTTGTCATGGCTTACCTTGTCAAAGATACATTTTATTAAATTTTAAAAGTTCATTGTGGATTTCTTTCGTTGAAACGCAAGACTTGGATTATTTCAGTAGTGTTTTGTCGTAGTTACCTTGTCACAGTTACATTCTATTGATTTTTCAAAGTTCATTTGAATTTCTTTCATTGAAATGCAAGAGGTGGATTATTTCAGTACTGTTTTGTCATGGTTTACTTTATCACAATTACATTCTCTTGATTTTTCAAAGTTCATTTTGAATTTCTTTCGTTGAAATGCAAGAGTTGGAATATTTCAGTAGTGTTTTGTCATGGTTTACCTTGTCACAGCTACATTCTTTGATTTTTCAAAGTTCATTTTGAATTTCTTTCATTGAAATGCAAGAGTTGGAATATTTCAGTAGGGGTTTATCGTGGTTTACCTTTCATTTTGAATTTCTTTCATTGAAATGCAAGAGTTGGAATATTTCAGTAGTGTTTTGTCGTGGTTTACCTTGTCACAGTTACATTCTCGTAATTTTTCAAAGATCATTTTCGATTTCTTTCGTTGAAATGCAAGAGATGGAATATTTCAGTAGTGTTATGTCGTGGTTTACTTTGTCACAGTTACATTCTCTTGATTTTTCAAAGTTCATTTGAATGTCTTTCATTGAAATGCAAGACTTGGATTATTTCAGTAGTGGTTTGTCGTGGTTTATCTTGTCACAGTTACATTATCTTTATTTTTCAAAGTTCATTTTGTATTTCGTTCATTGAAATGCAAGAGTTGGAACATTTCAGTAGTGTTTTGTTGTGCTTTACCATGTCAGAGTTACATTCTCTATATTTTTCAAACTTCATTTTGAATTTCTTTCATTGAAATGCAAGAGTTGGATTATTTCAGTAGTGTTTTGTTGTGGTTTACCTTGTCGCAGTTACATTCTCTTGGTTTTTCAAAGTACATTTTGAATTTCTTTCATTGAAATGCAAGAGTTCGATTATTTCAGTAGTGTTTTGTCATGGCTTACCTTGTCAAAGATACATTTTAGTAATTTTTCACAGTTCACAGTGTATTTCTTTCGTTGAAATGCAAGAGTTGGATTATTTCAGTAGTGTTTTGTCGTAGTTTACCTTGTCACAGTTACATTCTATTGATTTTTCAAAGTTCATTTGAATTTCTTTCATTGAAATGCAAGAGGTGGATTATTTCAGTACTGTTTTGTCATGGTTTACTTTATCACTATTACATTCTCTTTATTTTTCAAAGTTCATTTTGAATTTCTTTCGTTGAAATGCAAGAGTTGGAATATTTCAGTAGTGTTTTGTCATGGTTTACCTTGTCACAGCTACATTCTTTGAATTTTCAAAGTTCATTTTGAATTTCTTTCATTGAAATGCAAGAGTTGGAATATTTCAGTAGTGGTTTATCGTGGTTTACCATGTCACAGTTACATTCTCTTAATTTTTAAAAGTTCATTTTGAATTTCTTTCGTTGAAATCCAAGAGTTGGATTATTTCAGTACTGGTTTGTTGTGGTTTACTTTGTCACAATTACATTCTCTCGATTTCTCAAAGTTCATTTTGAATTTCTTTCATTGAAATGCAAGAGTTGGATTATTTCAGTAGTGTTTTGTCGTGGTTTACCATTTCACAGTTACATTCTATTGTTTTTTCAAAGTTCATTTTGAATTTCTTTCATTGAAATGCAAGAGTTGGAATATTTCAGTAGTGTTTTGTCGTGGTTTACCTTGTCACAGTTACATTCTCTTGATTTTTCAAAGTTCATTTTGAATTTCTTTCGTGAAATGCAAGAGTTGGATTATTTCAGTACTGTTTTGTTGTGGTTTACTTTGTCATAGTTACATTCTCTCGATTTCTCAAAGTTCATTTTGAATTTCTTTCATTGAAATGCAAAAGTTGGATTATTTCAGTAGTGTTTTGTCGTGGTTTACCATTTCACAGTTACATTCTCTTGATTTTTCAAAGTTCATTTTGGATTTCTTTCGTTGAAATACGAGAGTTGGAATATTTCAGTAGTGTTTTGTCCTGGTTTACCTTATCACAGTTACATTTTCTTGATTTTTCAAAGTTCATTTTGAATTTCCTTCATTGAAATGCAAGAGTTGGATTATTTCAGTAGTGTTTGTCGTGGTTTACTTTGTCACAGTTACATTCTCTTGATTTTTCAAACTTCATTTGAATTTCTTTCCTTGAAATGCAAGGGTTGGAATATTTCAGTAGTGTTTTGTTGCGGCTTACTTAGTCACAGTTACATTCTCTTGATTTTTCAAAGTTCATTTTGAATTTCTTTCGTTGAAATGCAAGAGTTGGATTATTTCACTAGTGTTTTGTCGTGGTTTACCTTGTCACAGATACATTCATTTGATTTTTCAAAGTTCATTTTGAATTTTTTTCATTGAAACGCAAGAGTTGGATTATTTCAGTAGTGTTTTGTTGTGGTTTACCGTGTCACAGTTACATTTTCTTGATCTTTCAAAGTTCATTTTGAATTTCGTTCATTTAAATGCAAGAGTTGGAATATTTCAATAGGGGTTTGTTGTGGTTTGCCTTGGCACTGTTACATTCTCTCGATTTTTCAAAGTTCATTTTGAATTTCTTTCATTGAAATGCAAGAGTTTGAATATTTCAATAGTGTTTTGTTGTGGTTTACCTTGTCACAGTTACATTCTCTCGATTTTTCAAAGTTCATTTTGAATTTCTATCGTTGAAATGCAAGAGTTGGATTATTTCACTAGTGGTTTGTTGTGACTTACCTTGTCACAGTTACATTCTCTTGATTTTTCAAAGTTCATTGTGAATTTCATTCGTTGAAATGCGAGAGTTGGAATATTTCAGTAGTGTTATGTCGTGGTTTACTTTGTCACAGTTACATTCTCTCGATTTTTCAAAGTTCATTTTGAATTTCTTTCATTGAAATGCAAGAGTTGGAATATTTCACTAGTGGTTTGTTGTGACTTACCTTGTCACAGTTACATTCTCTTGATTTTTCAAAGTTCATTTTGAATTTCATTCGTTGAAATGCGAGAGTTGGAATATTTCAGTAGTGTTAGGTCGTGGTTTACTTTGTCACAGTTACATTCTCTTGTTTTTTCAAAGTTCATTTTTAATTTATTTCATTGAAATGCAAGGGTTGGAATATTTCAGTAATGTTTTGTTGCGGCTTACCTAATCACAGTTACATTCTCTTTATTTTTCAAAGTTTATTTTGAATTTCTTTCGTTGAAATGCAAGTTGGAATATTTCAGTAGCGTTTCGTTGTGGTTTACCTGGTCACTGTTACATTCGCTTGATTTTTCAAAGTTCATTTTGGATTTCTTTCGTTGAAATGTAAGAGTTGGAATATTTCAGAAGCGTTTTGTCGTGGTTTACCTTGTCACAGTTAAATTCTCTTGATTTTTCAAAGTTCATTTTGAATTTCTTTCATTGAAATGTAAGAGTTGGAATATTTCAATAGTGTTTTTTCGTGGTTTACCTTGTCACAGTTACATTCTCTTGATTTTTCAAAGTTCGTGATGGATTTACTTCTTTGAAATGCAAGAGTTGGAATATTTCAGTATTGTTTTGTCGTGGTATACCTTGTCACAGTTACAATCTCTTGATTTTTCAATGTTCATTTTCGATTTCTTTCATTGAAATGCAAGAGTTGGAATATTTCAATAGTGTTTTTTCGTGGTTTACCTTGTCACAGTTACATTCTCTTGATTTTTCAAAGTTCGTATTGGATTTCTTTCATTGAAATGCAAGAGTTGGAACATTTCAGTAGTGTTTTGTTGTGCTTTACCTTGTCACAGTTACATTCTCTTAATTTTTCAAAGTTCATTTTGAATTTCTTTCATTGAAATGCAAGAGTTGGATTATTTCACTACTGGTTTGTTGTGGTTTACCTTGTCAGAGTTACATTCTCTCGATTTCTCAAAAGTTCATTTTGAATTTCTTTCATTGAAATGCAAGAGTTGGATTATTTCAGTACTGGTTTGTCGTGGTTTACCATTTCACTGTTACATTCTCTTGTTTTTTCAAAGTTCATTTTGAATTTCTTTCATTGAAATGCATGGGTTGGAATATTTCAGTAGCGTTTTGTTGTGGTTTACCTTGTCACAGTTATATTCTCTCGATTTTTCAAAGTTCATTTTGAATTTCTTTCGTTGAAATGCAAGAGTTGGAATATTTCAGTATTGTTATGTCGTGGTGTACTTTGTCAAAGTTACATTCTCTTGATTTTTCAAAGTTCATTTGAATTTCTTTCCTTGAAATGCAAGGGTTGGAATATTTCAGTAGTGTTTTGTTGCGGCTTACCTTGTCACAGTTACATTCTCTTGATTTTTCAAAGTTCATTTTGAATTTCTTTCATTGAAATGCAAGAGTTGAATTATTTCAGTAGTGTTTTGTCGTGGTTTACTTTGTCACAAATACATTCTCTTAATTTTTCAAAGTTCATTTTGAATTTCTTTCGTTGAAATGCAAGAGTTGGATTATTTCAGTAGTGTTATGTTGTGGTTTACCGTGTCATACTTACATTCTCTCGATTTTTCAAAGTTCATTTTGAATTTCGTTCATTATAATGCAAGAGTTGGAATATTTCAGTAGTGTTTTGTTGCGGCTTACCTTGTCACAGTTACATTCTCTCGATTTTTCAATGTTCATTTTGAATTTCTTTCATTGAAATGCAAGAGTTGGAATATTTCAGTAGTGTTTTGTCGTGGTTTACCTTGTCACAGTTACATTCTCGTGATTTTTCAAAGATGATTTTCGATTTCTTTCGTTGAAATGCAAGAGTTGGAATATTTCAGTAGTGTTATGTCGTGGTTTACTTTGTCACAGTTACATTCTCTTGATTTTTCAAAGTTCATTTGAATTTCTTTCATTGAAATGCAAGGGTTGGATTATTTCAGTAGTGTTTTGTCATGGTTTACCTTGTCACAGTTACATTCTCTTAATTTTTCAAAGTTCATTTTGAATTTCTTTCATTGAAATGCAAGAATTGGAATATTTCAGTAGTGATTTGTTGTGGTTTACCTTGTCACAGTTACATTCTCGTGATTTTTCAAAGTTCATTTTCGATTTCTTTCGTTGAAATGCAAGAGTTGGAATATTTCAGTAGTGTTATGTCGTGATTTACTTTATCACAATTACATTCTCTTGATTTTTCAAAGTTCATATTGAATTTCTTTCATTGAAATGCAAGAGTTGGAATATTTCAGTAGTGGTTTATCGTGGTTTACCTTGTCACAGTTACATTCTATTGATTTTTCAAAGTTCATTTGAATTTCTTTTGTTGAAATGCAAGAGTTGGATTATTTCAGTACTGGTTTGTTGTGGTTTACTTTGTCATAGTTATATTCTCTCGATTTTTCAAAGTTCATTTTGAATTTCTTTCGTTGAAATGCAAAAGTTGGATTATTTCAGTTGTGTTTTGTCGTGGTTTACATTTTCACATTTACATTCTATTGTTTTTTCAAAGTTCATTTTGAATTTATTTCATTGAAATTCAAGAGTTGTATTATTGCAGTAGTGTTTTGTCTTGGTTTACCTTATCAAAGTTACATTTTCTTGATTTTTCAAAGTTCATTTTGAATTTATTTCATTGAAATGCAAGAGTTGGAATATTTCAGTAGTGTTATGTCGTGGTTTACTTTGTCACAGTTACATTCTCTTGATTTTTCAAAGTTCATTTTAATTTCTTTACTTGAAATGCAAGTGTTGGAATATTTCAGTAGTGTTTTGTTTCGGATTACCTAGTCACAGTTACATTCTCTTGATTTTTCAAAGTTCATTTTGAATTTCTTTCGTTGAAATGCAAGAGTTGGATTATTTCACTAGTGTTTTGTCGTAGTTTACCTTGTCACAGATACATTCTCTTGATTTTTCAAAGTTCATTTTGAATTTCTTTCGTTGAAATGCAAGAGTTGGATTATTTCAGTAGTGTTTTGTTGTGGTTTACCGTCTCACAGTTAAATTTTCTTGATTTTTCAAAGTTCATTTTGAATTTCGTTCATTTAAATGCAAGAGTTGGAAAATTTCAGTTGTGTTTTGTTGTGGCTTACTTTGTCACAGTTACATTCTCTTGATTTTTCAAAGTTCATTTTGAATTTCTTTCGTTGAAATGCAAGAGTTGGAACATTTCAGTAGTGTTTTGTCGTGGTTTACTTTGTCACAGTTACATTCTCTTGATTTTTCATAGTTCATTTTGAATTTCTTTCATTGAAATGCAAGAGTTGGAATATTTCAGTAGGGTTTTGTTGTGGTTTACCTTGTCACAGTTACATTCTCTCGATTTTTCAAAGTTCATTTTGAATTTCTATCGTTGAAATGCAAGACTTGGAATATTTCACTAGTGGTTTGTTGTGACTTACCTTGTAACAGTTACATTCTCTTGATTTTTCAAAGTTCATTTTGAATTTCATTCGTTGAAATGCAAGAGTTGGAATATTTCAGTAGTGGTATGTCGTGGTTTACTTTGTCACAGTTACATTCTCTTGTTTTTTCAAAGTTCATTTTTAATTTATTTCATTATAATGCAAGGGTTGGAATATTTCAGTAATGTTTTGTTGCGGCTTACCTAATCACAGTTACAGCTTCTTTATTTTTCAAAGTTCATTTTGAATTTCTTTCGTTGAAATGCAAGAGTTGGAATAATTCAGTAGCGTTTTGTTGTGGTTTACCTGGTCACTGTTACTTTCGCTTGATTTTTAAAAGTTCATTTTGGATTTATGTCTTTGAAATGTAAGGGTTGGAATATTTCAGAAGCGTTTTTTCTTGGTTTAGCTTGTCACTGTTACATTCTCTTGATTTTTCAAATTAATTTTTTATTTCTTTAATTGAAATGTAAGAGTTGGAATATTTCAATAGTGTTTTTTCGTGGTTTACCTTGTCACAGTTACATTCTCTTGATTTTTAAAAGTTCGTATTGGATTTCTTTCATTGAAATGCAAGAGTTGGAATATTTCAGTAGTGTTTTGTCGTTGTATACCTTGTCACAGTTACATTCTCTTGATTTTTCAAATTCATTTTCGATTTCTTTCATTGAAATGTAAGAGTTGGAATATTTCAATAGTGTTTTTTCTTGGTTTACCTTGTCACAGTTACATTCTCTTGATTTTTCAAATTTCGTATTGGATTTCTTTCATTGAAATGCAATAGTTGGAATATTTCAGTAGTGTTTTGTTGAGTTTTACCTTGTCACAGTTAAATTCTCTTGATTTTTCAAAGTTCATTTTGAATTTCTTTCATTGAAATGTAAGAGTTGGAATATTTCAATAGTGTTTTTTCGTGGTTTACCTTGTCACAGTTACATTCTCTTGATTTTTCAAAGTTCGTATTGGATTTCTTTCATTGAAATGCAAGAGTTGGAATATTTCAGTAGTGTTTTGTCGTGGTATACCTTGTCACAGTTACAATCTCTTGATTTTTCAAAGTTCATTTTCAATTTCTTTCATTGAAATGCAAGAGTTGGAATATTTCAATAGTGTTTTTTCGTGGTTTACCTTGTCACAGTTACATTCTCTTGATTTTTCAAAGTTCGTATTGGATTTCTTTCATTGAAATGCAAGAGTTGGAACATTTCAGTAGTGTTTTGTTGTGCTTTACCTTGTCACAGTTACATTCTCTTAATTTTTCAAAGTTCATTTTGAATTTCTATCGGTGAAATGCAAGAGTTGGATTATTTCAGTAGTGTTTTGTCATGGTTTACCTTCTCACAGTTACATTCTCTTGATTTTTCAAAGTTCATTTCGAATTTCTTTCATTGGAATGCAAGAGTTGGAATATTTCAGTAGTGTTTTGTCATGGTTTACCTTGTCACAGTTACATTCTCTTGATTTCTCAAAGTTCATTCAGGTTTTCTTTCATTAAAATGCAAGAGTTGGAATATTTCAGTAGTGTTTTGTCGTGGTTTACCTTGTCGCAGTTACATTCGCTTGATTTTTCAATGTTCATTTTGGATTTATATAGTTGAAATGCAAGAGTTGGAATATTTCAGAAGCGTTTTGTCGTGGTTTACCTTGTCACAGATATATTCTCTTTATTTTTCAAAGTTCATTTTGAATTTCTTTCATTGAAATGAAAGAGTAGGATTATTTCAGTAGTGTTTTGTCGTGGTTTACCATGACACAGTTACATTCCCTTGATTTTTCAAAGTTCATTTTGAATTTCTCTCATTGAAATGCAAGAGTTGGAATATTTCAGTAGTGTTTTGTTGAGGTTTACTTTGTCACACATACATTTTCATGATTTTTCAAAGTTCATTTTGAGTTTCTTTCATTGAAATATAAGAGTCTGAATAGTTCAGCAGTGTTTTGTCGTGGTTTACCTTGTCATACATATATTCGCTCGATTTTTCAAAGTTCATTTTGAATTTCTTTCATTGAAATGCAAGAGTTTAACATTTCAGTAGTTTTTTGTTGTGGTTTACCTTGTCACACTTACATTTTCTTGATTTTCAAAGTTCATTTTAGATTTCTTTCTTTGAAATGCAAGAGTTGGAATATTTCAGTAGTGTTTTGTCGTGGTTTACCTTGTCACAGTTACATTCTCTTGATTTTTCAAAGTTCATTATGAATTTATCTCTTTGAAATGTAAGAGTTGGAATATTTCAGTAGAGTTTTGTCATGGTTTACCTTGTCACAGTTACATTCTCTTAAATTTTCAAAGTTCCTTTTGAATTTCTTTCGTTGAAAAGCAAGAGTCTGAATATTTCAATAGTGTTTTGTCGTGGTTTACCTTGTCAAAGTTACATTCTCTTGATTTTTCAAAGTTCAGTTTGGATTTCTTTCGTTGAAATGCAAGAGTTGGAATATTTCAGTAGAGTTTTGTCATGGTTTACCTTGTCACAGTTACATTCTCTTAATTTTTAAAGTTCCTTTTGAATTTCTTTCGTTGAAAAGCAAGAGTCTGAATATTTCAATAGTGTTTTGTCGTGGTTTACCTTGTCAAAGTTACATTCTCCTGATTTTTCAAAGTTCATTTTGAATTTCTTTCGTTGCAATGCAAGAGTTGAAATATTTCAGTAGTGTTTTGTTATGGTTTACCTTGTCACAGTTACATTTTCTTGATTTTTCAAAGTTCATTTTGAATTTCTTTCATTGAAATGCAAGAGTTGGATTATTTCAATAGTGTTTTGTCGTGGTTGACCTTTTCACAGTTACAGTTTCATGATTTTTCACAGTTTATTTTTAATTTCTTTCATTCAAATGCAAGATTTGGATTATTTCTGTAGTGTTTTGTTGTGGTTTACCTTGTCACTATTACATTCGCTCGATTTTTAAAAGTTAATTTTTTAGTTCTTTATTTTAAATGCAAGAGTTGGAATATTTCAGTAATGTTTTGTCGTGGTTTACCATGTCACAGTTACATTCTTTTGATTTTTCAAAGTTCATTTTGAATTTCTTTCGTTGAAATGCAATAGTTGGATTATTTCAGTAGTGTTTTGTTGTGGTTTACCGTGTCATACTTACATTCTCTCGATTTTTCAAAGTTCATTTTGAATTTCTTTCATTGAAATGCAAAAGTTGGAATATTTCAGTAGTGTTTTGTTGCGGCTTACCTTGTCACAGTTACATTCTCTCGATTTTTCAATATTCATTTTGAATTTCTTTCATTGAAATGCAAGAGTTGGAATATTTCAGTAGTGTTTTGTCGTGGTTTACCTTGTCACAGTTACATTCTCGTGATTTTTCAAAGATCGTTTTCGATTTCTTTCGTTGAAATGCAAGAGTTGGAATATTTCAGTAGTGTTATGTCGTGGTTTACTTTGTCACAGTTACATTCTCTTGATTTTTCAAAGTTCATTTGAATTTCTTTCATTGAAATGCAAGGGTTGGATTATTTAAGTAGTGTTTTGTCATTGTTTACCTTGTCACAGTTACATTCTCTTGATTTTTCAAAGATCATTTTGAATTTCTTTCATTAAAATGCAAGAGTTGGAATATTTCAATAGTGTTTTGTTGTGCTTTACCTTGTCACAGTTGCATTCTCTTGATTTTTCAAAGCTCATTTTGAATTTCTTTCATTGAAATGCAAGAGTTGGATTATTTCAGTAGTGTTTTGTTGTGCTTTACCGTGTCACAGTTACATTCTCTTGATTTTTCAAAGTAGATTTTTAATTTCTTTTATTGAAATGCAAGAGTTGGATTATTTCAGTAGTGTTTTGTCATGGCTTACCTTGTCACAGATACATTTTATTAATTTTTCAAAGTTCATTGTGGATTTCTTTCGTTGAAATGCAAGAGTTGGATTATTTCAGTAGTGTTTTGTCGTAGTTTACCTTGTCACAGTTACATTCTATTGATTTTTCAAAGTTCATTTGAATTTCTTTCATTGAAATGCAAGAGGTGGATTATTTCAGTACTGTTTTGTCATGGTTTACTTTATCACAATTACATTCTCTTGATTTTTCAAAGTTCATATTGAATTTCTTTCGTTGAAATGCAAGAGTTGGAATATTTCAGTAGTGTTTTGTCATGGTTTACCTTGTCACAGCTACATTCTTTGATTTTTCAAAGTTCATTTTGAATTTCTTTCATTGAAATGCAAGAGTTGGAATATTTCAGTAGGGGTTTATCGTGGTTTACCTTTCATTTTGAATTTCTTTCATTGAAATGCAAGAGTTGGAATATTTCAGTAGGGGTTTATCGTGGTTTACCTTTCATTTTGAATTTCTTTCATTGAAATGAAAGAGTTGGAATATTTCAGTAGTGTTTTGTCGTGGTTTACCTTGTCACAGTTACATTCTCGTGTTTTTCAAAGATCATTTTCGATTTCTTTCGTTGAAATGCAAGAGTTGGAGTATTTCAGTAGTGTTATGTCGTGGTTTACTTTGTCACAGTTACATTCTCTTGATTTTTCAAAGTTCATTTGAATTTCTTTAATTGAAATGCAAGGGTTTGATTATTTCAGTAGTGTTTTTTCATGGTTTACCATGTCACAGTTACATTCTCTTGATTTTTCAAAGTTCATTTTGAATTTCTTTCATTGAAATGCAAGAGTTGGAATATTTCAATAGCGTTTTGTTGTGGTTTACCGTGTCACAGTAACATTCTCTTGATTTTTCAAAGTTCATTTTGAATTTCTTTCATTGAAATGCAAGAGTTGGATTATTTCAGTAGTGTTTTGTTGTGCTTTACCTTGTATACATTGTCACAGTTACAATCTCTTGATTTTTCAAAGTACATTTTCAATTTATTATATTGAAATGCAAGAGTAGGCATATTTAAGTAGTGTTTTTCTGAGCTATACCTTGTCACAGTTACATTATCTCCATTTTTCAAAGTTAATTTTGAATTTATTTCGTTGAAATGCAAGAGTTGAAATATTTCGTGAGCGTTTTGTTGTGTTTTACCCTGTCACAGCTACATTCTGTTAATCTTTCAAAGTTCATTTTGAATTTCATTCATTGAAATGCAAGAGTTGGAATATTTCAGTAGTGTTTTGTCGTGGTTTACCTTGTAATACTTACATTCTCTTGATTTTTCAAAGTTAATTTTGTATTTATTTAGTTGAAATGCAAGAGTTGGAATATTTCAGTAGTGTTTTGTTGTGGTTTACCTTGTCACAGTTACATTTTCTTGATTTTTCAAAGTTCATTTCGGTTTTCTTTCATTAAAATGCAAGAGTCGGAATACTTCAGTTGTGTTTTGTCGTGGTTTACCTTGTCGCAGTTACATTCGTTTGATTTTTCAAAGTTAATTTTGAATTTCTTTAGTTGAAATGAAAGAGTTGGAATATTTGAGAAGCGTTTTGTCTTGGTTTACATTGTCACAGTTATATTCTCTTGATTTTTCAAAGTTCATTTTGAATTTCTTTCATTGAAATGAAAGAGTTGGATTATTTCAGTAGTGTTTTGTTGTGGTTTACCATGTCACAGTTACATTCTCTCGATTTTTCAAAGTTCATTTTGAATTTCTTTCATTGAAATGTAAGAGTTGGATTATTTCAGTAGTGTTTTGTCGTGGTTTACATTGTGATACTTACATTCTCTCGATTTTTCAAAGTTCATTTTGAATTTCTTTCATTGAAATGCAAGAGTTGGATTATTTCAGTAGTGTTATGTCGTGGTTTACTTTGTCACAGTTACATTCTCTTGATTTTTCAAAGTTCATTGAATTTCTTTCATTGAAATGCAAGGGTTGGAATATTTCAGTAGTGTTTTGTTGCGGCTTACCTTGTCACAGTTATATTCTCTTGATTTTTCAAAGTTCATTTTGAATTTCTTTTGTTGAAATGCAAGAGTTTGATTATTTCACTAGTGTTTTGTCGTGGTTTACCTTGTCACAGATACATTCTCTTGATTTTTCAAAGTTCATTTTGAATTTCTTTCGTTGAAATGCAAGAGTTGGATTATTTCAGTAGTGTTTTGTTGTGGTTTACCGTGTCATAGTTACATTTTCTTGATTTTTCAAATTTCATTTTGAATTTCGTTCATTTAAATGAAAGAGTTGGAATATTTCAGTAGTGTTTTGTTATGGCTTACTTTGTCACAGTTACATTCTCTTGATTTTTCAAAGTTCATTTTGAATTTCTTTCGTTGAAATGCAAGAGTTGGAATATTTCAGTAGTGTTCTGTCGTGGTTTACTTTTTCACAGTTACATTCTCTTGATTTTTCAAAGTCCATTTTGAATTTCTTTCGTTGAAATGCAAGAGTTGGAATATTTCAGTAGGGTTTTGTTGTGGTTTACCTTGTCACAGTTACATTCGCTCGATTTTTCAAAGTTCATTTTGAATTTCTTTCATTGAAATGCAAGAGTTTGAATATTTCAATAGTGTTTTGTTGTGGTTTACCTTTTCACAGTTACATTCTCTCGATTTTTCAAAGTTCATTTTGAATTTCTATCGTTGAAATGCAAGAGTTGGATTATTTCACTAGTGGTTTGTCGTGACTTACCTTATCACAGTTACATTCTCTTGATTTTTCAAAGTTCATTTTGAATTTCTTTCGTTGAAATGCAAGAGTTGGAATATTTCAGTAGTGTTATGTCGTGGTTTACTTTGTCACAGTTACATTCTCTTGTTTTTTCTAAGTTCATTTTTAATTTATTTCATTGAAATGCAAGGGTTGGAATATTTCAGTAATGTTTTGTTGCGGCTTACCTAATCACAGTTACATTCTCTTGATTTTTCAAAGTTCATTTTGAATTTCTTTCGTTGAAATGCAAGAGTTGGAATATTTCATTAGCGTTTCGTTGTGGTTTACCTGGTCACTGTTACATTCGCTTGATTTTTCAAAATTCATTTTGGATTTCTTTCGTTGAAATGTAAGAGTTGGAATATTTCAGAAGCGTTTTGTCGTGGTTTACCTATTCACTGTTACATTCTCTTGATTTTTCAAACTCATTTTCGATTTCTTTCATTGAAATGCAAGAGTTGGAATATTTCAGTAGTGTTTTGTTGAGGTTTACCTTGTCACAGTTAAATTCTCTTGATTTTTCAAAGTTCATTTTCGATTTCTTTCATTGAAATGCAAGAGTTGGAATATTTCTACTGAAATAATCCCACTCTTGCATTTCAATGAAAGAAATTCAAAATGAACTTTGAAAAATCAAGAGAATGTAACTGTGACAAGGTAAACCACGACAAAACACTTCTGAAATATTCCAACTCTTGCATTTCAACTAAAGAAATCCAAATTGAACTTTGAAAAATCAAGCGAATGTAACTGCGACAAGGTAAACCACGACAAAACACTACTGAAGTATTCCAACTCTTGCATTTTAATGAAAGAAAACTGAAATGAACTTTGGAAAATTAAGAGAATGTAACTTTGACAAGGTAAACGATGACAAAACACTACTGAAACAATCCAACTCTTGCATTTCAATGAAAGAAATTCAAAATGAACTTTGAAAAATCAAGAGAATGTAACTGTGACAAGGTAAACCATGACAAAACACTACTGAAATAATCCAACTCTTGCATTTCACCAATAGAAATTCAAAATGAACTTTGAAAAATTAAGAGAATGTAACTGTGACAAGGTAAAGCGCAACAAAACACTACTGAAATATTCCAACTCTTGCATTTCAATGAAAGAAATCGAAAATGAACTTTGAAAAATCAAGAGAATGTATCTGTGATAAGGTAAACATCAAGAGATTGTAACTGTGACAAGGTATACCACGACAAAACACTACTGAAATATTCCAACTCTTGCATTTCAATGAAAGAAATCCAATACGAACTTTGAAAAATTAAGAGAATGTAACTGTGACAAGGTAAACCACGAAAAAACACTATTGAAATATTCCAACTCTTACATTTCAATGAAAGAAATTCAAAATGAACTTTGAAAAATCAAGA
The DNA here is from genome assembly GCF_049724085.1 of Artemia sp. Qi Xiang Cuo. Classification (NCBI taxonomy): domain Eukaryota; kingdom Metazoa; phylum Arthropoda; class Branchiopoda; order Anostraca; family Artemiidae; genus Artemia; species Artemia sp. Qi Xiang Cuo. The sequence goes on from NC_142796.1 coordinate 44,926,424, forward strand.
GAATTTAAATGTGACAAGGTAAACCTCAACAAAACACTACTGAAATATTCAAACTCTTGCATTTCAAAGAAAGAAATCGAAAATGAATTTGAAAAATCAAGAGAATGTAACAGTGACAAGGTAAACCAAGACAAAACGCTTCTGAAATATTCCAACTCTTACATTTCAACGAAAGAAATCCAAAATGAACTTTGAAAAATCAAGCGAAAGCAACAGTGACCAGGTAAACCACAACGAAACGCTACTGAAATATTCCAACTTTTGAATTTCAACGAAAGAAATTCAAAATGAACTTTGAAAAATCAAGAGAATTTAACTGTGATTAGGTAAGCCGCAACAAAACATTACTGAAATATTCCAACCCTTGCATTTCAATGAAATAAATTAAAAATAAACTTTGAAAAAACAAGAGAATGTAACTGTGACAAAGTAAACCACGACATAACACTACTGAAATATTCCAACTCTTGCATTTCAACGAATGAAATTCAAAATGAACTTTGAAAAATCAAGATAATGTAACTGTGACAAGGTAAGTCACAACAAACCACTAGTGAAATATTCCAACTCTTGCATTTCAATGAAAGAAATTCAAAATGAACTTTGAAAAATCAAGAGAATGTAACTGCGAAATGGTAAACCACGACAAACCACTAGTGAAATAATCCAACTCTTGCATTTCAACGATAGAAATTCAAAATGAACTTTTAAAAATCGAGAGAATGTAACTGTGAAAAGGTAAACCACAACAAACACTATTGAAATATTCACACTCTTGCATTTCAAGGAAAAAAATTCAAAATGAACTTTGAAAAATCAAGAGAATGTAACTGTGACAAGGTAAACCACGACAAACCAGTACTGAAATAATCCAACTCTTGCATTTAAATGAAAGAAATTCAAAATGAACTTTGAAAAATTAAGAGAATGTAACTGTGACAAGGTAAACCACGACAAAACACTACTGAAATATTCCAACTCTTGCATTTCAACGAAAGAAATTCAAAATGAACTGTGAAAAATTAAGAGAATGTAACTGTGACAAGGTAAACCATAACAAAACACTACTGAAATATTCCAACTCTTGCATTTAAATGAAAGAAATTCAAAATGAACTTTGAAAAATCAAGAAAATGTAACTGTGACACGGTAAACCACAACAAAACACTAGTGAAATAATCCAACTCTTGCATTTCAACGAAAGAAATTCAAAATGAACTTTGAAAAATCAAGAGAATGTATCTGTGACAAAGTAAACCACGACAAACACTAGTGAAATAATCTAACTCTTGCATTTCAACGAAAGAAATTCAAAATGAACTTTGAAAAATCAAGAGAATGTAACTGTGACTAGGTAAGCCGCAACAAAACACTACTGAAATATTCCAACCCTTGCATTTCAAGGAATGAAATTCAAATAAACTTTGAAAAATCAAGAGAATGTAACTGTGACAAATTAAACCACGACATAACACTACTGAAATAATCCAACTCTAGCATTTCAATGAATGAAATTCAAAATGAACTTTGAAAAATCAAGAGAATGTAACTGTGAAATGGTATACCACGACAAAACACTACTGAAATAACCCAACTCTTGCATTTCAATGAAAGAAATTCAAAATGAACTTTGATAAATCGAGAAAATGTAACTGTGACAAAGTAAACCACAACAAACCAGTACTGAAATAATCCAACTCTTGCATTTCACCGAAAGAAATTCAAAATGAACTTTGAAAAATTAAGAGAATGTAACTGTGACAAGGTAAACCACGATAAACAACTACTGAAATATTCCAACTCTTGCATTTCAATGAAATAAATTCAAAATGAACTTTGAAAAATAAAAGAATGTAGCTGTGACAAGGTAAACCAAGACAAAACACTACTGAAATATTCCAACTCTTGCATTTCAACGAAAGAAATTCAATATGAACTTTGAAAAATCAAGAGAATGTAATTGTGATAAAGTAAACCACGACAAAACAGTACTGAAATATTCCAACTCTTGCATTTCAATGAAAGAAATTCAAAATGAACTTTGAAAAATAAAAGAATGTAGCTGTGACAAGGTAAACCAAGACAAAACACTACTGAAATATTCCAACTCTTGCATTTCAACGAAAAAAATTCAATATGAACTTTGAAAAATCAAGAGAATGTAATTGTGATAAAGTAAACCACGACAAAACACTACTGAAATATTCCAACTCGTGCATTTCAAAGAAAGAAATCCACAATGAACTTTGAAAAATTACTAAAATTTATCTGTGACATGGTAGGCCATGACAAAACACTACTGAAATAATCCTACTCTTGCATTTTAATGATAGAAATTCAAATTGAATTTTGTAAAATCAAGAGAATGTAACCGCGACACGTTATACCACGACAAAACCTTACTGAAATAATCCAACTCTTGCCTTTCAATGAAAGAAATTCAAAATGAACTTTGAAAAATCAAGAGAATGTAACTGTGACATGGTAAACCACAACAAAACACTACTGAAATATTCCAACTCTTGCATTTCAACGAAATAAATTCAAAATAAACTTTGAAAAATCAAGAGATTGTAAATGTGACAAGGTAAACCATGACAAAAGACTACTGAAATAATCCAACTCTTGCATTTCAATGAAAGACATTCAAATGAACTTTGAAAAATCAAGAGAATGTAACTGTGGCAAAGTAAACCACGACATAACACTACTGAAATATTCCAACTCTTGCATTTCAACGAAAGAAATCAAAAATGATCTTTGAAAAATCACGAGAATGTAACTGTGACAACGTAAACCGCGACAAAACACTACTGAAATATTCCAACTCTTTCATTTCAATGAAAGATATTCAAAATGAACATTGAAAATCAAGAGAATGTAACTGTGACAAGGTAAGCCGCAACAAAACACTACTGAAATATTCCAACTCTTGCATTTCAATGAACGAAATTCAAAATGAACTTTGAAAAATCTAGAGAATGTAAGTATGACACGGTAAAACACAACATAACACTACTGAAATAATCCAACTCTTGCATTTCAACGAAAGAAATTCAAAATGAACTTTGAAAAATCAAGAGAATGTAATTGTGACAAAGTAAACCACAACAAACCAGTACTGAAATAATCCAACTCTTGCATTTCAATGAAAGAAATTCAAAATGAACATTGAAAAATCGAGAGAATGTAACTGTGACAAGGTAAGCCGCAACAAAACACTACTGAAATATTCCAACTCTTGCATTTCAATGAACGAAGTTCAAAATGAACTTTGAAAAATCGAGAGAATGTAAGTATGACACGGTAAACCACAACATAACACTACTGAAATAATCCAACTCTTGCATTTCAATGAAAGAAATTCAAAATGAACTTTGAAAAATTAAGAGAATGTAACTGTGACAAGGTAAAGCAAAACAAAACACTACTGAAATAATCCAACTCTTGCATTTCAATGAAAGAAATTCAAAATGAACTTTGAAAAATCGAGAGAATGTAACTGTGATAAGGTAAAGCACAACAAAACACTATTGAAATATTCCAACTCTTGCATTTCAAAGAAAGAAATTCAAAATGAACTTTGAAAAATCAAGAGAATGTAACTGTGACAAGGTAAACCACGACAAAACACTACTGAAATAATCCAACTCTTGCATTTCAACGAAAGAAATTCAAAATGAACTTTGAAAAATCAAGAAAATGTAACTGTGACAAGGTAAACCATAACCAAACACTACTGAAATATTTCAACTCTTGCATTGCAACGAAAGAAATTCAAAATGAACTTTGAAAAATCAGGAGAATGTAACTTTGACAAGGTAAACCACGACAAAACACTACTGAAATATTCAAACTCTTGCTTTTCAACGAAAGAAATTCAAAAGGAACTTTGAAAAATTAAGAGAATGTAACTGTGACAAGGTAAACCATGACAAAACTCTACTGAAATATTCCAACTCTTGCATTTCAACGAAAGAAATCCAAAATGAACTTTGAAAAATCTAGAGAATGTAACTGTGACACGGTAAACCACGACAAAACACTACTGAAATAATTCAACCCTTACATTTCAACGAGAAAAATCCATAATGAACTTTGAAAAATCAAGAGGTTGTAACTTTGACAAGGTATACCACGACAAAACACTACTGAAATATTCCAACTCTTGCATTTCAATGAAAGAAATCAAAAATGAACTTTGAAAAATCAAGACAATGTAAGTGTGACAAGGTAAACCACAACAAAAAATTACTAAAATATTCAAACTCTTGCATTTCAATGAAAGAAATTCAAAATGAACTTTGAAAAATCGAGCGAATATATGTATGACAAGGTAAACCACGACAAAAGACTACTGAACTATTCAGACTCTTCTATTTCAATGAAAGAAATTCAAAATGAACTTTGAAAAATCATGAAAATATATGTGTGACAAAGTAAACCTCAACAAAACACTACTGAAATATTCCAACTCTTGCATTTCAATGAGAGAAATTCAAAATGAACTTTGAAAAATCAAGGGAATGTAACTGTGTCATGGTAAACCACGACAAAACACTACTGAAATAATCCTACTCTTTCATTTCAATGAAAGAAATTCAAAATGAACTTTGCAAAATCAAGAGAATATAACTGTGACAAGGTAAACCACGACAAAACGCTTCTGAAATATTCCAACTCTTGCATTTCAACTAAATAAATTCAAAATGAACTTTGAAAAATCAAGAGAATGTAACTGCGACAATGTAAACCACGACAAAACACTACTGAAATATTCCAACTCTTGCATTTTAATGAAAGAAAACCGGAATGAACTTTGATAAATTAAGAAAATGTAACTGTGACAAGGTAAACCACGACAAAACACTACTGAAATATTCCAACTCTTGCATTTCAATGAAAAAAATCCAAAATGAACTTTGAAAAATCAAGAGAATGTAACTGTGACAAGGTAAACCATGACAAAACACTACTGAAATAATCCAACTCTTGCATTTCACCGATAGAAATTCAAAATGAACTTTGAAAAATCAAGAGAATGTAACTGTGACAAGGTAAAGCACAACAAAACACTACTGAAATGTTCCAACTCTTTGCATTGCAAAGAAATCCAATACGAACTTTGAAAAATCAAGAGAATGAAACTGTGACAAGGTAAACCCCGAAAAAACACTACTGAAATATTCCAACTCTTGCATTTCAATGAAAGAAATCGAAAATGAACTTTGAATAATCAAGAGATTGTAACTGTGACAAGGTATACCACGACAAAACACTATTGAAATATTCCAACTCTTACATTTCAATGAAAGAAATCCAAAATGAACTTTGAAAAATCAAGAAAATGTAAGTGTGACAAGGTAAACCACAACAAAAAACTACTGAAATATTCAAACTCTTGCATTTCAATGAAAGAACTCTTGCATTTCAATGAAAGAAATCCAATACGAACTTTGAAAAATCAAGAGAATGTAACTGTGACAAGGTAAACCACGAAAAAACACTATTGAAATATTCCAACTCTTACATTTCAATGAAAGAAATTCAAAATGAACTTTGAAAAATCAAGAGAATTTAACTGTGACAAGGTAAACCTCAACAAAACACTACTGAAATATTCCAACTCTTGCATTTCAATGAAAGAAATCAAAAATGAATTTGAAAAATTAAGAGAATGTAACAGTGACAAGGTAAACCACGACAAAACGCTTCTGAAATATTCCAACCCTTACATTTCAAAGAAAGAAATCCAAAATGAACTTTGAAAAATCAAGCGAATGTAACAGTGACCAGGTAAACCACAACGAAACTCTACTGAAATATTCCAACTTTTGCATTTCAACGAAAGAAATTCAAAATGAACTTTGAAAAATCAAGAGAATGTAACTGTGATTAGGTAAGCCGCAACAAAACATTACTGAAATATTCAAACCCTTGCATTTCAATGAAATAAATTAAAAATGAACTTTGAAAAAACAAGAGAATGTAACTGTGACAAAGTAAACCATGACATAACACTACTGAAATACTCCAACTCTTGCATTTCAACGAATGAAATTCAAAATGAACTTTGAAAAAGCAAGAAAATGTAACTGTGACAAGGTAAGTCACAACAAACCACTAATGAAATATTCCAACTCTTGCATTTCAATGAAAGAAATTCAAAATGAACTTTGAAAAATCAAGAGAATGTAACTGCGAAATGGTAAACCACGACAAACCACTAGTGAAATAATCCAACTCTTGCATTTCAACGATAGAAATTCAAAATGAACTTTGAAAAATCGAGAGAATGTAACTGTGACAAGGTAAACCACAACAAAACCCTACTGAAATATTCTAACTCTTGCATTTCAATGAACGAAATTCAAAATGAACTTTGAAAAATCAAGAAAATGTAACTGTGACACGGTAAACCACAACAAAACACTACTGAAATAATCCAACTCTTGCATTTCAACGAAAGAAATTCAAAATGAAATTTGAAAAATCAAGAGAATGTATCTGTGACAAAGTAAACCACGACAAAACACTAGTGAAATAATCCAACCCTTGCATTTCAACGAAAGAAATTCAAAATGAACTTTGAAAAATCAAGAGAATGTAACTTTGAATAGGTAAGCCACAACGAAACACTAGTGAAATAATCCAACACTTTCATTTCAATGAATGAAATTCAAATGAACATTGAAAAATCTAGAGAATGTTAATGTGAAAAAGTAAACAATAACAAAACAGTACTGAAATAATCCAACTCTTGCATTTCAACGAAAGAAATTAAAAATGAACTATGAAAAATCGAGAGAATGTAACTGTGATAAGGTAAACCACGACAAAACACTACTGAAATATTCCAACTCTTGCATTTCAATGAAAGAAATTCAAAATGAACTTTGAAAAATCAATAGAATGTAACTGTGAAATGGTAAACCACGACGAAACGCTACTGAAATATTCCAACTCTTGCATTTCAACGAAAGAAATTCAAAATGAACTTTGAAAAATCAAGAGAATGTAACTGTGACAAGGTAAACCACGATAAACCACTACTGAAATATTCCAACTCTTGCATTTAAATGAAAGAAATTCAAAATGAACTTTGAAAAATCAAAGATTGTAGCTGTGAACCATGACAAAACACTACTGAAATATTCCAACTCTTGCATTTCAACGAAAGAAATTCAATATGAACTTTGAAAAATCAAGAGAATGTAATTGTGATAATTTAAACCACGACATAACACTACTGAAATATTCCAACTCTTGCATTTCAACGAAAGAAATCGAAAAACATCTTTGAAAAATCACGAGAATGTAACTGTGACAAGGTAAACCACAACAAAACACTACTGAAATATTCCAACTCTTGCATTTCAATAAAAGAAATTCAAAATGAACTTTGAAAAATTAAGAGAATGTAACTGTGACAAGGTAAACCATGACAAAACACTACTGAAATAATCAAACCCTTGCATTTCAATGAAAGAAATTCAAATGAACTTTGAAAAATCAAGAGAATGTAACTGTGACAAAGTAAACCACGACATAACACTACTGAAATATTCCAACTCTTGCATTTCAACGAAAGAAATCGAAAATCATCTTTGAAAAATCACGAGAATGTAACTGTGACAACGTAAACCACGACAAAACACTACTGAAATATTCCAACTCTTGCATTTCAACGAATGAAATTCAAAATGAACTTTGAAAAATCGAGAGAATGTAACTGTGACAAGGTAAACCACGACAAACCAGTACTGAAATAATCCAACTCTTGCATTTCAATGAAAGAAATTCAAAATGAACTTTGAAAAAACAAGAGAATGTAACTTTGAAATGGTAAACCACGACAAACCAGTACTGAAATAATCCAACTCTTGCATCTCAATGAAAAAAATTCAAAATGAACTTTTGAGAAATCGAGAGAATGTAACTCTGACAAGGTAAACCACAACAAACCAGTAGTGAAATAATCCAACTCTTGCATTTCAATGAAAGAAATTCAAAATGAACTTTGAAAAATCAAGAGAATGTAACTGTGACAAGGTAAAGCACAACAAAACACTACTGAAATTTTCCAACTCTTGCATTTCAATGAAAGAAATCCAAAATGAACTTTGAAAAATCAAGAGAATTTAACTGTGACAAGGTAAACCACGAAAAAACACTATTGAAATATTCCAACTCTTGCATTTCAATGAAATAAATCGATAATATAAATAGATGAATAAAAATAACGTAACGGTGACAATATTTAACAAGACAAGACACTACTGAAATATTCTGACTCCTGCTTTTCACAGAAGGATCTCTAATATGAACTTTGAAAATCAATAAAATTTATATGTGAAGCGTACAAAAACAACAATGCACACCTTAAATATTCCAAATATTACATTTCAATGAAAGAAATTCAAAATGAACTTTGAAAAATCAAGAGAATTTAACTGTGACAAGGTAAACCTCAACAAAACACTACTGAAATATTCCAACTCTTGCATTTCAATGAAAGAAATCTAAAATGAATTTGAAAAATCAAGCGAATGTAACAGTGACCAGGTAAACCACAACGAAACGCTACTGAAATATTCCAACTCTTGCATTTCAACGAAAGAAATTCAAAATAAACTTTGAAAAATAAAGAGAATGTAACTGTGATTAGGTAAGCCGCAACAAAACATTACTGAAATATTCCAACCCTTGCATTTCAATGAAATAAATTAAAAATGAACTTTGAAAAAACAAGAGAATGTAACTGTGACAAAGTAAACCACGACCTAACACTACTGAAATATTCCAACTCTCGCATTTCAACGAATGAAATTCAAAATGAACTTTGAAAAATCAAGAGAATGTAACTGTGACAAGGTAAGTCACAACAAACCACTAATGAAATATTCCAACTCTTTCATTTTAATGAAAGAAATTCAAAATGAACTTTGAAAAATCAAGAGAATGTAACTGTGAAATGGTAAACCACGACAAACCACTAGTGAAATAATCCAACTCTTGCATTTCAACGATAGAAATTCAAAATGAACTTTGAAAAATCGAGAGAATGCAACTGTGACAAGGTAAACCACAACAAAACACTATTGAAATATTCAAACTCTTGCATTTCAATGAAAGAAATTCAAAATGAACTTTGAAAAATCGAGAGAATGTAACTGTGACAAGGTAAACCACAACAAAACCCTACTGAAATATTCCAACTCTTGCATTTCAATGAAAGAAATTCAAAATGAACTTTGGAAAATCAAGATAATGTAACTGTGAAAACGTAAAACACTAAAAAACACTACTGAAATATTACAAATATTGCATTTCAAAGAATGAACTTCAAAATTAACTTTTAAAAAACTAGAGAATTTAACTGTGAAAATGTAAGCCACAACAAAACACTACTGAAATATTCCAACTCTTGCATTTAAAGGAAAGAAATCCAAAATGAACTTTGAAAAATCAAGAAAATGTAACTGTGACACGGTAAACCACAACAAAACACTACTGAAATAATCCAACTCTTGCATTTCAGCGAAAGAAATTCAAATGAACTTTTAAAAATCAATAGAATGTAACTGTGACAAGTTAAACCATGACAAAACACTAGTGAAATAATCCAACTCTTGCATTTCAATGAAAGAAATTCAAAATGAACTTTGAAAAATCAAGACAATGTAACTGTGACTAGGTAAGCCGCAACAAAACACTACTTAAATAATCCAACCCTTGCATTTCAAGGAATGAAATTCAAATAAACTTTGAAAAATCAAGAGAATGTAAATGTGACAAAGTAAACCACAACAAATCACTACTGAAATAATCCTACTCTTGCATTTCAACGAAAGAAATTCAAAATGAACTTTGAAAAATCGAGAAAATGTAAGTGTGACAAGGTAAACCACGACAAAACACTACTGAAATAATATAACTCTCGTATTTCAACGAAAGAAATTCAAAATGAAATTTGAAAAAAAAATAGAATGTAACTGTGAAATGGTAAACCACGACAAAACACAACTGAAATAATCCAACTCTTGCATTTCAATGAAAGAAATTCAAAATAAACTTTGATAAATCAAGAGAATGTAACTATGACAAAGTAAACAACAACAAACCAGTACTGAAATAATCCAACTCTTGCATTTCAACGAAAGAAATTCAAAATGAACTTTGAAAAATTAAGAGAATGTAACTGTGACAAGGTAAACCCCGATAAACCACTACTGAAATATTCCAACTCTTGCATTTCAATGAAAGAAATTCAAAATGAACTTTGAAAAATCAAAGAATTTAGCTGTGACAAGGTAAACCATGACAAAACACTACTGAAATATTCCAACTCTTGCATTTCAACGAAAGAAATTCAATATGAACTTTGAAAAATCAAGAGAATGTAATTGTGAAAAAGTAAACCACGACATAACACTACTGAAATATTCCAACTCTTGCATTTCAACGAAAGAAATCGAAAATGATCTTTGAAAAATCACGAGAATGTAACTGTGACAAGGTAAACCACAACAAAACACTATTGAAATATTCCAACTCTTGCATTTCAATGAAAGAAATTCAAAATGACCTTTGAAAAATCAAGAGAATGTAACTGTTACAAGGTAAACCATGACAAAACACTACTGAAATAATCCAACCCTTGCATTTCAATGAAAGAAATTCAAAATGAACATTGAAAAATCGAGAGAATGTAACTGTGACAAGGTAAACCACGACAAAACACTACTGAAATATTCCAACTCTTGCATTTCAATGAAAGAAATTCAAAATGAACATTGAAAAATCGAGAGAATGTAACTGTGACAAGGTAAGCCGCAACAAAACACTACTGAAATATTCCAACTCTTGCATTATAATGAACGAAATTCAAAATGAACTTTGAAAAATCGAGAGAATGTAAGTATGACACGGTAAACCACAACATAACACTACTGAAATAATCCAACTCTTACATTTCAACGAAAGAAATTCAAAATGAACTTAGAAAAATTAAGAGAATATAACTGTGACAAGGTAAAGCACAACAAAACACTATTTAAATATTCCAACTCTTAAATTTCAACGAAAGAAATTCAAAATGAACTTTGAAAAATCAAGCGAATGTAATTGTGACATGGTAAACCACAACAAAACACTACTTAAATATTCCAACTCTTGAATTTGAATGAACGATATTAAAAACAAACTTTGATAAATCGAGAAAATGTAACTTCGAAATGGTAAACCATGAAAAACCACTACATAAATATTTAAAATCTTGCATTTCAATGAAATACATTCAAAATGAAATTTTAAAAATTTAGAGAATGTAACTGTGAAAATGTACAACGCAGCAAAACTCTGCTGAAATATTCCAACCCCTTGCATTTTAATGAAAGAAATTCAAATGAACTTTGAAAAATCAAGAAAATGTAACTGTGACAAAGTAAACCACGACATAACACTACTGAAATATTCCAACTCTTGCATTTCAACGAATGAAATTCAAAATGAACTTTGAAAAATCAAGAGAATGTAACTGTGACAAGGTAAACCACGACAAAACACTACTGAAATATTCCAACTCTTGCATTTCACTGAAAGAAATTCAAAATGAACTTTGAAAAAACAAGAGAATGTAAGTTTGAAATGGTAAACCACGACAAACCAGTACTGAAATAATCCAACTCTTGCATTTCAATGAAAGAAATTCAAAATGAACTTTGAGAAATCGAGAGAATGTAACTCTGACAAGGTAAACCACAACAAACCAGTACTGAAATAATCCAACCCTTGCATTTCAATGAAAGAAATTCAAAATGAACTTTGAAAAATCAAGAGAATGTAACCGTGACAAGGTAAGCCACAACAAACCACTACTGAAACATTCCAAATCTTACATTTCAAAGAAAGAAATTCATAATGAACTTTGAAAAATCAAGAGAATGTAACTCTGACACAGTAAGCCGCAAAAAAACACTAGTGAATTATTCCAACCCTTGCATTTCAACGAAAGAAATTCAAAATGAACTTTGAAAAATCAAGAGAATGTAACTGTGACAAAGTAAACCACAACATACCACTACTGAAATATTCCAACTGTCCTAGTCGATTACGTCATTCAATGCCCATGTATGGACTCCCGTCATGACCTTCTGATAGGGTTCTACCCATTATTTAATCAATTTCTCAGAGATCCTACTGTCCTAGTCGATTACGTCATTCTATGCCCATGTATGGACTCCTGTCATGACCTTCTGATAGGGTTTTACCGATTATGTAATCAATTTCTCAGAAAATCCATTTGTCCTAGTTGATTACGTCATTCTATGTCCATATATGGACCCCCGTCACGACCTCCTGATATGGTTCTACCGATTATGTAATCAATTTCTCAGAAAATCCATTTGTCCTAGTTGATTACGTCATTCTTGTGTCATATGTCATGTGTCATGTGTCATTCGTCATGTGTCAAGTGTCATGTTTCGTGTCATGTGTCCTGTGTCATGTGTCATGTGTCATGTGTCATGTGTCACATGTCATGTGTCATGTGTCATGTGTCATGTGTCACCCGCTAGACTCAATAATCCATCAAAGTGAGAAAGTTCCTGTTTTTCCATTCTCACTGACAAAAACCATAAAACAGACATAAATTGATGTTGACATCCATTAAAGTGAGAAAGTTCCTGTTTTTTTATTCTCACTGACAAAAACCATAAAACAGACATGAATTGCTGTTGACATGAAAAGACATGAAAAACATAAAATAAATTGACCAACACACATAACCGTCCAAGAAAACATCCATCAAAGTGAGAAAATTCCTGTTTTTTCAAGTGAGAAAAATTCTGTTTTTTCATTCTCACTGACAAAAACCATAAACCACGTGGTTAGTACGGGAGTCAATAAGGCCTTTCTACTGTAAAGTTTATTATTTTTTTTTATTTAAAGCAGGGCACTTCATATAGAAGGGGTCATCGTAGAGACTTCAAAAGGGGTTCATTCGATTGGAAATCAAGAGTTCTGGTGCCCTTTTAATAGTCGAAAGTGATTGAAGGGCAACAAGCCCCCCGCCCCTCACGCCAATCATTCCTCCAAACACATCCAATCGAAATTTTGAGATAGCCATTTGTTCAGCGTAGTTGATTTCAAGATAGAAAATGTGTTTTTGAGGAGGAGACTTCCTCACAACCCTCAGAGCAAGGGTTTTAAGTTATGCCCTGGGGCATATAAGGTTTTTATAGAAGGCGTTGTAGTAAAAACTTCAAAAAAGCCTCATTCGAATAGAAATTATGGGGCTAGTGCACTTTTTAATAGTCGAAGTGATTGGAGGGCAAATAGCCCCCCCACACACCCATCTTTCCCCAAAACACATCCAATCAAAATTGTGGAATAGCCATTTTGTTCAACGTATTTGATTTCCAGATAGAAAATAGGTTTTTGAGGAGAACACTCCCCCACAACCTCTCAGGGAAAGTGTTTTAAGTTATGCCCTGGGGGCATATAAGGATTTTATAAAAGGTGTTGTCGTAGAAACTTCAAAAATGGCTCATTCGATTGGAAATTCAAACGGCTAGTACCGTTTTTAATAGTCGAAAGTGATTGGAGGGCAACTAGTCCCCAATGCCCATCATTCCCCCAAAAACATCCAATCAGAATTTTGAGATAGCCATTTTTTCAGCGTAGGCTAGTTGATTTCCAGATTGAAAATATATTTTTTAGGAGGACACTCCCCCACAACCCTCAGGGCAAGGGTTTTAAGTTGTGCCTTGGGGGCATATAACGTTTTTATAAGAAGTCGTTGTCGTAGAAACTTCAAAACAGGCTCATTAGATTAAAAATTCAAAGGGCTAGTTCCCTTCTTAATAGTCGAAAGAGATTGGAGGGGAACTATCCCTTCCCCCACGCCCATCATTCCCCCAAACACATACAATCAAAATTTTGAGATAACCATTTTGTTCAGCGTAGGCTAATTGTTTTCCAATTAGAAAATATGTTATCAGGAGGACACTCCCCAACAACCCTCAGGGCAAGGGTTTTAAGTTATGTTCTGGGGTATATAAAGTTTCTATAGAAGGCGTTGTCATAGAAACAAAAAGGGGCTAATTTGATTGGAAATTCAAAGGGCTAGTGCCCTTTTTAATAGTCGAAAGTGATTGTAGGGCAACTAGCCCCCCCCCCCCGTCCATCATTCACCCAAGCACATCCAATCAAAATTTTGAGATAGCCATTTTGTTTAGCGCAGGGGAGTTGATTTACAGATAGAAAATATGTTTTTGAGAAGGACACTCCCCCACAACCCTCGGGGCAAGGGTTTTGCGTTATGCCCTGGGGGCATATAAGGTTTTTATAGAATGTGTTGTCGTAGAAACTTCAAAAAAGGCTAATTCGATTTGAAATTCTAAGGGTTAGTGCCCTTTTTAATAGTAGAAAGTGATTGGACGGCAACTATCCCCAACCGCGCCATTCCTTCCCCCAAACACATCTATTAAAAATTTTGATATAGCCATTTTGTTCAGCGTAGTTGATTTACAGATAGAAAATATGTTTTTGAGGAGGACACTCCCCCACAACCCTCAGGGCTAGGGTTTTAAGTTTTGCCCAGGGGACTTATAATGTTTATATAGAAGGCGTTGTCGTAGAAACTTCAAAAACAGCTCATTCGATTGGAAATTGAAATGTATAGTGCCCTTTTTGATACTCAAAAGTGATTGAAAGGCAACTAACACCCATTCCACGACCACCATTTCCCCAAACACATCCAATCAAAATTTTGAGATAGCCATTTTGTTCAGCATAGTTAATTTCCAGATAGAAAATATATTTTTGAGGAGGACACTCCCCCACTACCGTCAGGGAAAAAGTTTTAAGTTATGCCCTGAGGGCATATAAGAACGATGTTGGCAGAATGTATTATTTATTACTTTTTTTCCTGTAGACCAGGGCACTTCATATCGAAGAAATTGTCGTAGAAACTTCAAAAAGGGCTCATTCAACTAAAAATTGGAGTGGCTTGCGCCCTTTTTGATAGTCGAAAGTGATTGGAAAGCAACTAACACCCTTTCCACGCCCACTATTTCCCGAAACACATACAATCAAAATTTTGAGATAGCCATTTTATTCAGCGTAGTTGATTTTCAAATAGAAATTATGTTTTTGAGGAGGACACTCCCCCACAACCCTCAGGGCAAGGGTTGTAAGTTATGCCCTGGGGGCATATAAGGTTTTTGTTTTTATAGAAAGCGTTGTCGTAGAAGCTTCAAAAAAGGCTCATTCGATTGGAAATTAAAAGGGCTTGTGCCCTTTTTAATAGTCGAAAATTATTGGAGGGGAACTAACACCCCTCTCACACCTTCCTTTTCCCCAAACACATCCAATCAAAATTTTGAGATATCCGTTTTGTTCAACGTAGTTGAAAGTTCTGGAATTTAGGTCTTTTAGGGTGACAACCCCCCCCCCCCACAGCCCTCAGGACAAGGGTTGTAAGTTATGCCCTTGGGGCATGTAAGGTTTCTATAGAAAGTGTTGTCGTATAAACTTCAAAAAGCGCTCATTCGACTGGAAATTGAAATGCATAGTGTCCTTTATAATAGTCAAAAGTAATTGGAAGGCACCTAACACCCCTTCCACGCCCACCATTTCCCCAAACACATCCAATTAAAATTTTGAGATAGCCATTTGGTTCAGCGTAGTTGATTTTCAGATAAAAAATATTTTTTTGAGGAGGACACTCCCCAACAACCCTCAGGGCAAGGGTTTTAAGTTATGTCCTGGGGTATATAAAGTTTTTATAGAAGGCGTTGTTATAGAAACTTCAAAAGGGGCTCATTTGATTGGAAACTCAAAGGGTTAGTGCCGTTTTTAATAGTCGAAAGTGATTGGAGGGAAACTAGCCTTCCCCCGCGTCCATCATTCTTCCAAACATCCAATCAAAATTTTGAGATAGCCATTTTGTTTAGCGTAGGCTAGTTGATTTCCAGATAAAAAAAAATACGTTTTTGAGAAGGAAACTCCCCCACAACCCTCAGGGAAAGGGTTTTAAGTTATGCCCTGAGGGCATATAAGGTTTTTATAGAAGGTGTTGTCGTAGAAACTTCAAAAAAGGCTAATTCGATTGGAAATTCAAAGGGCTAGTGCCCTTTGTATTAGTCAAAAGTAATTGGAGGGCAACTATCCCTCCCCACGCCCATGCTTCCCTCAAACACATCCAATCAAAATTTTGAGATAGCCATTTTGTTCAGCGTAGTTGATTTTCAGATAGAAAATATGTTTTTGAGGAGCACACTCACCCACAACCCTCAGGGCAAAATTTTTAAGTTATGCCCTGGGGGCATATAAGGTTTTTATAGAAGGCGTGTTCGTAGAAACTTCAAAACAGGCTCCTTCAATTTGAATTCATAGGGCTAGTGCCGTTTTTAATAGTTGAAAAAGATTGGAGGGCAATTAGCCCCCCACGCCCATCATTCCCCCAAACACATCCAATCAGAATTTTTAGATAGTCATTTTGTTCAGCGTATTTGATTTCCAGATAGAAATCACGTTTTTGAGGAGAACAATCCCCCACAATCCTCAGGGCAAGGGTTGTAAGTTATGCCCTGGGGGCATATTAGGTTTTTTATATAGAAAGCGTTGTCGTAGAAGCTTCAAAAAAGGCTCATTCCATTAGAAATTCAAAGGGCTAGTGCCCTTTTTAATAGTCGAAAGTGATTGGAAAGGACTAACAGCCCTCTCACACCCACCTTTTCCCCAAACACATCAAATCAAAATTTTAAGATATCCATTTTGTTTTCTTTAAACTTTAAAAGGGCTCATTTGATTGGAAATTGAAAGGGCTAGAGCCTTTTTAATAGTTGAAAGTGATTGGAGAGCAACTAATGCTCCTCTCACGCCCATCTTTTCCCCAAACACATCCAATCAAAGCTTTGAGATAGTCATTTTGTTTAACGTAGTTGATAGTTCTGGAAATTTGGTCTTAGTGGATGACAACCACCCTAACAGCCCCTAGAGTAATGGTTGTAATTTATGCATTGGGGGCATTGAAGGTGTTTATAGAAAGTGTTGTCTTAGAAACTCAAAAAGGTCTAATTCGATTGGAAATCGAAAGGCCTAGCGCCCTTTTAAATAATCGAAAGTGATTGGAAGGCTTGACATTTTTATAGTAAAGATTGATGTCGGTATAATGTATTATTATTTTTTGTTGTTGTTGTTTAGACCAGGGCACTTCGTATCGAAGGAGTTGTCGTAGGACCTTCGAGAAGGGGTCATTCCATTGAAAATAGTAAGGACTGATACCCTTTTTAATAGTCGAAAGTGATTGGAGGGCAACTAATCCCCCTCCCACACCCACCCTCCCATTTGCCCATTATGTTTAAAAACTAAATGTTGCCTTAAGATTAAATCAAAATCCACTGTGTTGCTGCTAATTCCCAATAAGACATCTCAGCAGTATCCCAAGAACGACAAAGGGTACTATGTTCAATCTTTCGGAGCTACTTCTGCTCTTAAAATTTAATCAAATCAAAATAGCGTATGTGTATCCAAGCTATCAAATAAAGTAAACGGATTTTTTGCGAATTGTATCAAGTTTTAAATTTCTGGTCAACTAGAGGAGGTATGAAACTAAATTAAACACTATTATTTGTGTCCAGATCTCTTAAAGGGTGTATGTTGTTTAAAATTGCTGAAAACTTTTCTCCAGCATACAAATAGCAGGCCAAACTATACAGTCTTGAAAAAACGAAAAGATTTAAAGTATTATTTTCTTTTTCCCTGAAAAGACTATGTCAATATAAAGCGAACAGAAATTAATTAAAATCAAATAATCTACCAAGGGTGAAACTACCACAAATCAGCATCGATGAATAAATGAAACCCAAAACGAACAGAAATTACAATAAATAACAGAGTCAAACTCAAAACGAGCAGAAATTAACATAAGTTGGGCTCAAAACCCCTATGCCTTCCCAAGGCCAGAACATAATTTGCACTTTACTGAAAAAAATACAAATGAATGTGCATTGTCAGTGTAAGATACATATACTGATATTTAGCAATCAAAATGTTAATATTATTTGATTTATTAAAGTTATAAAAGTAATAACATTTATATTTATTTCAGTAAAGTGCAAAATTTAAAAACTGTTTAAAGACTATAATAAGGTTCATATAGAAAGGAAGTAGAGTAGTAGGTTATACTTCTACGGGACGTATAGGAATTACCATGCTATTCTAAGGGACGTATAGGAATTACCATACTATTTGCTGGGACGTATAGGAAAAACATTTCCAGAGCATGTACTTATGGATTTGGGTGGATTATGTTCCCTCCCATGCTATTCTATAGTGCTATGTTCCCTCCCATGCTATTCTATAGTGCTATGTTCCTTCCTATGCTATTCTAAGGGTTTATGTTCCTTCCTATGCTATTCTAAGGGTTTTTGTTCCTTCCTATGCTATTCTAAGGGTTTATGTTCCCTCCCATGCTATTCTAAGGGTTTATGTTCCCTCCCATGCTATTCTATAGTGCTATGTTCCTTCCTATGCTATTCTAAGGGTTTATGTTCCTTCCTATGCTATTCTAAGGGTTTATGTTCCTTCCTATGCTATTATATAGCACCAGTTTCCTTCCTATGCTATTATAAGGGATTATGTTCCCTCCCATACTATTCTATAGCGCTATGTTCCTTCCTATGTTATTCTAGGAGTTTATGTTTTTTTCTATGTTATTCTATGGGACCTCTACACCTTTTCAAAGAGAGTGAGTATCCTCTCACATGGTCTTCCATTTTGCCGGGACGCATAGGAATTTCTATGCTATTTACTGGGACGTATAGGAAAAACATTTCCAGAGCATGTACTTATGGATTTGGGTGGATTATGTTCCTTCCAATGTTATTCTATAAGACCTCTACACGTGATTAAACACGTTTTAATTTTCTCTTGATTTTGGAATATGTAAAACACGTTTAATCATTCTCTTGATTTTTCAAAGTTCATTTTGGATTTCTTTCGTTGAAATGCAAGAGTTGGAATATTTCAGTAGTGTTTTGTCGTTGTTTACCTTGTCACAGTTACATTCTCTTGATTTTTCAAAGTTCATTTTGGATTTTTACATTCTCTTGATTTTTCAAAGTTCATTTTGAATTTCTTTCGAGAAATGCAAGAGTTGGAATATTTCAGTAGTGTTTTGTCGTGGTTTACCTTGTCACAGTTACATTCTCTTGATTTTTCAGAGTTCATTTTGGATTTCTTTCATTGAAATTCAAGAGTTGGAATATTTCAGTAGTGTTTTGTTGTGCTTTACCTTGTCACAGTTACATTCTCTTGATTTTTCAAAGTTCATTTTAGAATTTTACATTCTCTTGATTTTTCAAAGTTGATTTTGAATTTCTTTCATTAAAATGCAAGAGTTGGATTATTTCAGTAGTGTTTTGTCGTGGTTTACCTTGTCACAGTTACATTCTCTTAATTTTTCAAAGTTGTATTTGAATTTCTTGCCTTGAAATGCAAGAGTTGGAATATTTCAGTAGTGTCTTGTTGTTCTTTACCCTGTCACAGTTACATTATATTGATTTTTCAAATTTCATTTTCGATTTTTTTCCTTGAAATGCAAGAGTTGGAATATTTCAGTAGTGTTTTGTGGTGGTTTACCATGTCACAGTTACATTCTCTTGATTTTTTGAAGTTCATTTTGAATTTCTTTCGTTGAAATGCAAGACTTGGATTATTTCAGTAGTGTTTTGTCGTGGTTTACCTTGTCACAGTTACATTCTCTTCATTTTTCAAAGTTCATTTTGAATTTCTTTCCTTGAAATGCAAGAGATGGAATATTTCAGTAGTGTCTGGTTGTTCTTTACCTTGTCACAGTTACATTCTCTTGATTTTTCAAAGTTCATTTTGAATTTCTCTCGTGAAATACAAGAGTTGGAATATTTCAGTAGTGTTTTGTCGTGGTTTACCATGTCACAGTTACATTCTCTTGATTTTTCAAACACTTCTGAAATATTCCAACTCTTGCATTTCAGTGAAAGAAACCCAAAATGAACTTTGAAAAATCAAGAGAATGTCACTTTGACAAGGTAAACCACGAAAAAACACTACTGAAATATTATAACTCTTGCATTTCAAGGAAATAAATCCAAATTGAACTTTGAAAAATCAAGAGAATGTAACTGTTACAAGGTAAACCACGAAAAAAAACTACTGAAATATTCCAACTCATGAATTTCAATAAAAGAAATCCAAAATGAACTTTGAAAAATCAAGAGTATGTAACTCTGACAAGGTAAACCACGACAAAACACTACTATTCCAACTCTTGCATTTTACGAAAGAAATCCAAAATGAACTTTTAAAAATCAAGAGAATGTAACTGTGACAAGGTAGAGCACAACAAAACACTACTGAAATATTCCAACTCCTGCATTTCAACCGAAGAAATCAAAATTGAACTTTGAAAAATCAAGAGAATGTAACTGTGACAAGGTAAAGCATAACAAAACACTACTGAAATATTCCAACTCTTGAATTTCAACGACAGAAATCCAAAATGAACTTTAAAAAATCAAGAGAATGTAACAGTGACAAGGTAAAGCACAACAAAACACATTTCAATCAAAAGAAATCCACAATGAACTTTGAAAAATCAAGAGAATGTAACTTTGACAAGGTAAACCACAAAAAAACACTACTGAAATATTCCAACTCTTGCATTTCAACGTTTTAAAATTAACTTTGAAAAATTAAGAGAATGTAACTGTGACAAGGAAAACCACGACAAGACACTATTGAAATATTCCAACTCTTGCATTTCAACGAAAGAAATTCAAAATGAACTTTGAAAAATTTAGAGAATTTAACTGTGACAAGGTAAACCATGACGAAACACTACTGAAATATTCCAACTCTTGCATTTCAACAAAAGAAATCCAAAATGAACTTTGAAAAATCAAGAGAATGTAACTGTGAGAAGGCAAACCATTACAAAACACTACTGAAATATTCCAAATCTTGCATTTCAACGAAAGAAATCAAAAAATGAACTTTGACAAATCAAGAGAATATAACTGTGACAAGGTAAAACATGACAAAACACTACTGAAATATTCCAACTCTTGCATTTCAAGGAAAAAAATACGAAATGAACTTTAAAAAATCAAGAGAATGTAACTGTGACAAGGTAAACCATAACAAAACACTACTGAAATATTCCAACTCTTGCATTTCAACGAAAGAAATACAAAAATGAACTTTGAACAATCAAGAGAATATAACTGTGACAAGGTAAACCATGACAAAACACTATCGAAAATATTCCAACTCTTGCATTTAAAGGAAAGAAATCCAGAATGAACTATGAAAAATCAAGAGAATGTAACTGTGACAAGGTAAACCATGACAAAACACTTCTGAAATATTCCAACTCTTGCATTTTACGAAAAAAATTCAAAATGAACTGTGAAAAATCAAGAGAATGTAACTGTGACATGGTAAACCACGACGGAACACTACTGAAATATTCCCACTCTTGCATTTCACAAAAGAAGTTCAAAATGAACTTTGAAAAATCAAGGGAATGTAATGATCCTAAATGAACTTTGAAAAATTAAGAGAATGTAACTGTGACAAGGTAAACCACAACAAAACACTACTGAAATAATCCAACTCTTGCTTTTCAATTAAAGAAATCCAAAATGAACTTTGAAAAATCAAGAGAATGTAACTGTGACAAGGTAAATCATAAAAAAACACTATTGAAATATTCTAGCTCTTGCATTTCAACGAAAGAAATCCAAAAAATGAACTTTTAAAAATCAAGAGAATGTAACTTTGACAAGGTAAACCACGACAAAAAACTACTGAAATATTCCATCTTTTGCATTTCAACGATAGAAATCCAATAAATGAGCTTTGAAAAATCAAGAGAATGTAACTGTGACAAGGTAAACCCTGGCAAAACACTACTTTAATTTTCCAACTCTTGAATTTCAACGATATAAATCCAAAAATGAGCTTTGAAAAAACAAGAGTATGTAACTGTGACAAGGTAAACCACGACAAAACACTACTGAAATATTCCAACTCTTACATTTCACGAAAGAAATTCAAAATGAACTTTGAAAAATCAAGAGCATTTAACAGTGATATGGTAAACCACGACAAAACACTACTGAAATATTCCAACTCTTGCATTTCACGAAAGAAATTCAAAATAAACTTTGAAAAATCAAGAGAATGTAACTGTGAATAGGTAAAGTATAGCAAAACACTACTGAAATATTCCAACTCTTGCATTTCAACGAAAGAAATCCAAAATGAACTTTGAAAAATCAATAGAATGTAACAGTGACAAGGTAAAGCACAACAAGACACTACTGAAATATTCCAACTCTTTTGTTTCAAGGAAAGAAATTCAAAATGAACTTTGAAAAATCAAGAGAATGTAACTGTGACAAGGTAAAGCACAACAAAACACTACTGAAATATTCCAACTCTTGCATTTCAACGAAAGAAATCCAAAATGAATTTTGAAAAATCATGAGAATGTAACTGTGACAAGGTAAAGCACAACAAGACACTACTGAAATATTCCAACTTTTGCATTTCAACGAAAGAAATTCAAAATGAACTTTGAAAAGTCAAGATAATGTAAAAATACAAAATGAACTTTGAAAAATCAAGATAATGTAACTGTGACAAGGTAAACCATGACAAAACACTACTGAAATATTCCAATTCTTGTATTTAAAGGAAAGAAATCCAAAATGAACTTTGAAAAATCAAGAGAATGTAACTGTGACAAGGTAAAGCATAACAAAACACTACTGAAATATTCCAACTCTTGCATTTCAATGAAATAAATCCAAAAATGAACTTTGAAAAATCAAGAGAATGTAACTGTGACAAGGTAAACCCTGACAAAACACTACTGAAATATTCCAACTCTTGCATTTCAAGGAAATAAATCCAAAATGAACTTTGAATAATCAAGAGAATTTAACTGTGACAAGGTAAACCACTACAAAACACTACTGAAATATTCCAACTCTGGCATTTCAAGTAAAGAAATCCAAAATGAACTTTGAAAAATCATGAGAATGTAACTGTCACAAGGTAAGCCATGATAAAACATTATTGAAATATTCCAACTCTTGCATTTCACGAAAGAAATTCAAAATGAACTTTGAAAAATCAAGAGAATGTTACTGTGACATGGTAAACCACGACAAAACACTACTGAAATATTCCAACTCTTGCATTTCACGAAAGGAATTCAAAATGAACTTTGAAAAATCAAGAGAATGTAAAAATCCAAAATGAACTTTGAAAAATCAAGAGAATGTAACTGTGACAAGGTAAACCACGACAAAACAATACTTAAATATTCAAACTCTAGAATTTCAAAGAAAGAAATACAAAAAGAAATTAGAAAAATAAAGAGACTTTAACTTTGACAAGCAAAACCACGACAAAACACTAATTAAATATTCTAATTCTTGAATTTCAACTAATGAAATAAAAAATGAACTTTGAAAAATCAAGTGAAAGTAACTGTGACATGTTAATCCAAAACAAAACACTACTGAATTATTAAAACTCTTGCATATAAATGAAAGAAATTCAAAAATGAACTTTGAAAAATCAAGAGAGTGTAACTGTGACAAGGTAAACCACGACAAAACACTACTGAAATATTCCAATTCTTGCATTTCAAGGAAAGAAATTCAAAATGAACTTTGAAAAATCAATAGAATGTAACTATGGTAAGGTAAACCACGACAAAACACTACTGAAATATTCCAACTCTTGCATTTCAAGGGAAGAAATCCAAAATGAACTTTGAAAAATGAAGAGAATGTAACTGTGACAAGGTAAAGCATAACAAAACACTACTGAAATATTCCAACTCTTGCATTTCAATGAAAGAAATCCAAAATGAACTTTAAAAAATCAAGAGAATGTAACAGTGACAAGGTAAAGCACAACAAAACACATTTCAATCAAAAGAAATCCACAATGAACTTTGAAAAATCAAGAGAATGTAACTGTGACACGGTAAACCACAACAAAACACTACTGAAATATTCCAACTCTTGCATTTCAACGTTTTAAAATTAACTTTGAAAAATTAAGAGAATGTAACTGTGACAAGGAAAACCACGACAAGACACTATTGAAATATTCCAACTCTTGCATTTCAACGAAAGAAATTCAAAATGAACTTTGAAAAATTTAGAGAATTTAACTGTGACAAGGTAAACCATGACGAAACACTACTGAAATATTCCAACTCTTGCATTTCAACAAAAGAAATCCAAAATGAACTTTGAAAAATCAAGAGAATGTAACTGTGAGAAGGCAAACCATTACAAAACACTACTGAAATATTCCAAATCTTGCATTTCAACGAAAGAAATCAAAAAATGAACTTTGACAAATCAAGAGAATATAACTGTGACAAGGTAAAACATGACAAAACACTACTGAAATATTCCAACTCTTGCATTTCAAGGAAAAAAATCCGAAATGAACTTTAAAAAATCAAGAGAATGTAACTGTGACAAGGTAAACCATAACAAAACACTACTGAAATATTCCAACTCTTGCATTTCAACGAAAGAAATCCAAAAATGAACTTTGAAAAATCAAGAGAATATAACTGAGACAAGGTAAACCATAACAAAACACTACCGAAAATATTCCAACTCTTGCATTTAAAGGAAAGAAATCCAGAATGAACTTTGAAAAATCAAGAGAATGTAACTGTGACAAGGTAAACCATGACAAAACACTTCTGAAATATTCCAACTCTTGCATTTTACGAAAAAAATTCAAAATGAACTTTGAAAAATCAAGAGAATGTAACTGTGACATGGTAAACCACGACGGAACACTACTGAAATATTCCCACTCTTGCATTTCACAAAAGAAGTTCAAAATGAACTTTGAAAAATCAAGGGAATGTAATGATCCTAAATGAACTTTGAAAAATCAAGAGAATGTAACTGTGACAAGGTAAACCATAACAAAACACTACTGAAATAATCCAACTCTTGCATTTCAATGAAATAAATACAAAATGAACTTTAAAAAATCAAGATAATGTAACTGCGACAAGCTAAACCATAAAAAAACACTACTAAAATATTCAAACTCTTGCATTTCAACGAAAGAAATCCAAAAATGAAATTTGAAAAATCAAGAGACTGTAACTTTGACAAGGTAAACCACTAAAAAAAACTACTGAAATATTCCATCTCTTGCATTTCAACGATAGAAATCCAATAAATGAGCTTTGAAAAATCAAGAGAATGTAACTGTGACAAGGTAAACCCTGGCAAAACACTACTGTAATTTTCCAACTCTTGCATTTCAACGATAGAAATCCAAAAATGAGCTTTGAAAAAACAAGAGTATGTAACTGTGACAAGGTAAACCACGACAAAACACTACTGAAATATTCCAACTCTTACATTTCACGAAAGAAATTCAAAATGAACTTTGAAAAATCAAGAGCATTTAACAGTGATATGGTAAACCACGACAAAACACTACTGAAATATTCCAACTCTTGCATTTCACGAAAGAAATTCAAAATAAACTTTGAAAAATCAAGAGAATGTAACTGTGAATAGGTAAAGTATAGCAAAACACTACTGAAATATTCCAACTCTTGCATTTCAACGAAAGAAATTCAAAATGAACTTTGAAAAATCAATAGAATGTAACAGTGACAAGGTAAAGCACAACAAGACACTACTGAAATATTCCAACTCTTTTGTTTCAAGGAAAGAAATTCAAAATGAACTTTGAAAAATCAAGAGAATGTAACTGTGACAAGGTAAAGTACAACAAAACACTACTGAAATATTCCAACTCTTGCATTTCAACGAAAGAAATCCAAAATGAATTTTGAAAAATCAAGAGAATGTAACAGTGACAAGGTAAAGCACAACAAGACACTACTGAAATATTCCAACTCTTGCATTTCAACGAAAGAAATTCAAAATGAACTTTGAAAAGTCAAGAGAATGTAAAAATACAAAATGAACTTTGAAAAATCAAGAGAATGTAACTGTGACAAGGTATACCATGACAAAACTCTACTTAAATATTACAACTCTTGCATTTCAAGGAAAGAAATCCAAAATGAACTTTGAAAAATCAAGAGAATGTAACTGTGACAAGGTAAAGCACAACAAAACACTACTGAAATATTCCAACTCTTGTATTTCAATGAAAAAAATCCAAAAATGAACTTTGAAAAATCAAGAGAATGTAACTGTGACAAGGTAAACCCTGACAAAACACTACTGAAATATTCCAACTCTTGGATTTCAAGGAAAGAAATCCAAAATGAACTTTGAATAATCAAGAGAATTTAACTGTGACAAGGTAAACCACGACAAAACACTACTGAAATATTCCAACTCTGGCATTTCAAGGAAAGAAATCCAAAATGAACTTTGAAAAATCATGAGAATGTAACTGAAACAAGGTAAACCATGATAAAACACTATTGAAATATTCCAACTCTTGCATTTCACGAAAGAAATTCAAAATGAGCTTTGAAAAATCAAGAGAATTTAACTGTGACATGGTAAACCACGACAAAACACTACTGAAATATTCCAACTCTTGCATTTCACGAAAGCAATTCAAAATGAACTTTGAAAAATCAAGAGAATGTAAAAATCCAAAATGAACTTTTAAAAATCAAGATAATGTAACTGTGACAGGGTAAACCACGACAAAACACTACTGAAATATAACAACTCTTTAATTTCAAAGAAAGAAATACAAAATGAACATTGAAAAATAAATAAAATGTAACTTTGACAATGTAAACAACTATAAAACAATACTTATATAATCCAATTCTTTAATTTAAAGGAAAGAAATCAAAAATGAACTTTGAAAAATAAAGAGAATGTAACTGTGAAAGGATAAACCACGACAAAACACTACTGAAATATTCAAACTAATGCATTTCAATGAAAGAAATTCAAAAATGAACTTTGAAAAATCAAGAGAGTGTAACTGTGACAAGGTAAACCACGACAAAACACTACTTAAATATTCTAATTCTTGCATTTCAAGGAAAGAAATTCAAAATGAACTTTGAAAAATCAAGAGAATGTAACTATGGTAAGGTAAACCACGACAAAACACTACTGAAATATTCCAAATCTTGCATTTCAAGGGAAGAAATCCAAAATGAACTTTGAAAAATTAAGAGAATGTAACTGTGACAAGGTAAACCACAATAAAACACTACTGAAATATTCCAACTCTTGCATTTCATGAATGAAATTCAAAATGAACTTTGAAAAATCAAGAGAATGTAACTGTGACATGGTAAACCACGACAAAACACTACTGAAATATTCCAACTATTTATAACTATTTGAAATATTTGAATGAAATTCAAAATGAACATTGAAAAATCAAGAGAATGTAACTGTGACATGGTAAACCACGACAAAACACTACTGAAATATTCCAACTCTTGCATTTCACGAAAGAAATTCAAAATGAACTTTGAAAAATCAAAAGAATGTAACTGTGACAAGGTAAAGCATAACAAAGCATTACTGAAATATTCCAACTCTTGCATTTTAACGAAAGAAATCCAAAATGAACTTTGAAAAATCAAGAGAATGAAAATGTGACAAGGTAAAGAACAACAAGACACTATTGAAATATTCCATCTCTTCCATTTCAAGGAAAGAAATCCAAAATGAACTTTGAAAAATGAAGAGAATGTAACTGTGACAAGGTAAACCACGACAAAACACTACTGAAATAGTCCAAGTCTTGCATTTCAATGAAAGAAATTCAAAATGAACTTTCAAAAATCAAGAGAATGTAACTGTGACATGGTAAACCACAACAAAACACTACTGAAATATTCCAACTCTTGCATTTCAAGGAAAGAAATCCAAAATGAACTTTGAAAAATCAAGAGAATGTAACTGTGACAAGCTAAAGAACAACAAGACACTACTGAAATATTCCAACTCTTGCATTTCAAGGAAAGAAATCCAAAAAGAACTTTGAAAAATTAAGAGAATGTAACTGTGACAAGGTAAACCACGACAAAACACTACTGAAATAATCCAACTCTTGCATTTTAATGAAAGAAATTCAAAATCAACTTTGAAAAATCAAGAGAATGTAAAATTCTAAAATGAACTTTGAAAAATCAAGAGAATGTAACTGTGACAAGGTAAAGCACAACAAAACACTACTGAAATATTCCAACTCTTGCATTTCAATGAAAGAAATCCAAAATGAACTCTGAAAAATCAAAAGAATGTAACTTTGACAAGGTAATCTACGACAAAACACTACTGAAATATTCCAACTCTTGCATTTCACGAAAGAAATTCAAAATGAACTTTGAAAAATCAAGAGAATGTAAAAATCCAAAATGAACTTTGAAAAATCAAGAGAATGTAACTGTGATAAGGTAAACCACGATAAAACATTACTGAAATATTCCAACTCTTGCATTTCAACGAAAGAAATACAAAATGAACTTTGAAAAATCAAGAGAGTGTAACTTTGACAAGGTAAAGCACAACAAAACACTACTGAAATATTCCAACTCTTGCATTTCAATGAAAGAAATCCAAAATGAACTTTGAAAAATCTAGAGAATGTAACTTTGACAAGGTAAACCACGACAAAACACTACTGAATTTAAGTATGTTTCATCTTATTCGAAGACATGTAAAAAAAAGTTGAAAAAATATATCGTAAAAAAAAAAAGTTGGGGGGAGGGGAGGGAGGGGGGTTGAGGGAGGGGGTTGAGGGAGGGGGTGAGTTAGGAGCAGGAATTGGGGGTGGGAGGGGCAAAAAGTTGGAGGTGGAGGGGCAAAAAGTTGGGAGGGAGGGGTCCTTGGGGTTGGGGTAGGGGACCTAACCACACTGTTCAAATGGTAGTTGTGTATTATACTTAACACAGTTGAGAATCGCCCAAATAAAAAAAAAAGTATGTATGTCTGATTAGGAGTTAGCATTCCCTCAGATGGTTTACTATTTTCATTTCTGTCAACGCCTATAATCATGCCATAATGAAGAATCATGTTTAACTCTTTTTTGCAATGTTTAGGAACCGGAGGGGAATCCCCGCTCGTTTGGAAAGGTATCAAGAAAAGGCAAGCAAAACGTGTTTAATCACATGTAGAGGTCCTATAGAATAACATTGGAAGGAACATAATCCACCCAAATCCATAAGTATATGCTCTGGAAAAGTTTTTCCTATACGTCCCAGAAAATAGCATGGAAATTCCTATGCGTCCCAGCAAACTGGAAGACCATGTGAGAGGATACTCACCCTCTTTGAAAAGGTGTAGAGGTCCCATAGAATAACATAGGAAGAAACATAAACTCATAGAATAAAATAGGAAGGAACATAGCACTATAGAATAGCATGGGAGGGAACATAAGCTCTTATAAGAGCATAGGAAAGAACTGGGTGCTATAGAATAGCATAGGAGGGGCCATAAGCCCTTAGACTAGCATAGAAAGGAACATAAACCTTACAATAGCATAGGAAGGAACATGGCACTATAGAATAGCATGGGAGGGAACATAAACCCTTAGAATAGCATGGGAGGGAACATAAATCCTTAGAATAGCATAGGAGGGAACCTAAGCCCTTAGAATAGTATGGGGAGAGAACATAAACCCTTAGAATAGCATAGGAAGGAACATAGCACTATAGAATAGCATGGGAGGGAACATAGCACTATAGAATAGCATGGGAGGGAACATAATCCACCCAAATCCATAAGTACATGCTCTGAAAATGTTTTTCCTATACGTCCCAGCAAATAGTATGGTAATTCCTATACGTCCCTTAGAATAGCATGGTAATTCCTATACGTCCCGTAGAAGTATAACCTACTACTCTACTAAGGGATGGTCGTAGGAACTTCAGAGGGGGCTCATTGGATTGTTAATTAGAAGTTTTAGTGCCCTTTTTAAGATTCAAAGTGATTGGAGGGCGGATTAGCCCCCAAACACACCGACACACCTCGTTTTTTCCTTAAATCAGAAATTTTGCGATGACCATTTTTGTCGTAGAAACTTCGAATAGGGCTCATTCATTTGAAAATTGAAAGGGTTATTGCCTTTTTTAATAGTTGAAAGTGATTGGAGGGAAACCAACCCCCTCTCACGCCCGCCATTTCCCCAAACAGATCCAATCAAATTTTTAAGATAGCCATTTTGTTCAGCATAGTTAACAGGTCCGGAAATTATGTTTTTAAGGATGATAACCCTCCAAGTTTGTTGTATAAACTCCGTAGTGGGCTCTTTGGATTGGAGATCAGATATTCTATTGCCCTTTTTAAGAGTCAAAGTGATCGGTAGGGAAGCCTACCCCCGTCTTAATTTCCTTAAATTCATCTGATAGGAATTTTGAGACAGCTATTTGTTCAAAAATAGTCCAGAGATCATACAACAAGGCTTTTGGGGTTGACAGAATACCCCAGAGTCTGGAGATAAGGGTTGTAAGTTATGCACCAGGGGCATATAAAGTTTTTATGGAAGGGGTGGTCACGTAGCTTTAGAAGAGGTTCATTTGATTGAAGATATATAGTTCTAGTTCCCTTTTAAATGTCAAACATAATGGATAGCAACTAGCCCCCCTCCCTGACATCTTCTTTTCCCAAAACGCATTCAATTGATATTGTGATATAGCCACTTTATTACCAATAGTCCAAAAATCATATCACAATGTGTTTAGTTTGGACACAATCCCCCGGAGCCCATGGGCAAGGGTTATAAGCTATGTCCCGGGGGCATAAAGTTTTTATGGAACGGATATCGTATAAGCTTTGGATCAGACGGACCTCATTTGATTGGAAGTCGGAAGTTCTAGTACCCTTTTTAAGAGTCAAAAGTGGATGGACGGTAATCATCCTATCATTCCCGAAAACACATCCGATCAAAATTTTAAGACAGCGATTTTGTTCAGCATTGTTGAAATGTCTAGTAACTATATCTTTGGGGATGTCAACCTCCCCACAGTGCTCAGGACAAGGGCGGTAAATTAGGCAATTCGTTCATTATTTACACATAGTATTTGTTATTGAGAAAGATATGCATGTTTGAACTTTACTTTCCAAAAAGACGAAGGGCATTTGAACTAAATCAAAACATGCTATTTAGTAGCACTTAAGAAAGTAGCTCCAGGCAACTAGCTTCGATACAAAAGGTTAACTAAGCGGACAGGTTTGCATATCGACATGCTTGAAGGCAATTTTGCTAGCTCAACAGAAATATGCCTTTGGGCTTAGGGAGCTATTTGACCTTTCCCTAAATGGAAAAGCCATTCATTACTTACAAATGAATCGAAATTTCAAAAATGATCATTTCTTCTGTAGGTACAATTAATGGTATTATAAACTAAGTTTGTTTTCATTTCAAAAATTTGGAAAGAATTGCCTGGATTCTCCTACAGAACTGTTTTCATATGTTTTTATTCCTCTTTGGATGCTCTTTGGATTCCTCTTTAATAATTTTCGACTCGGTTTTCGACTAATTTTACTAATTTTTACTAAGGTTTTACCAATTTTCGACTAATTTTCGACTCGGTCAAAAATTTCGGGGGAGGGGTTCAAACCGGGTAACCCCCCCTCTGGATACGACCTTGGCTCCTGTAATACATATACATCCAAGTGAGGGACTTGAAAAAAAAAATCCATTTTAAACACAGATCATCCTTTCTACTCCAGCTCTTGAGCAAATAGAGAGTCATTCAATGGTTTAAAGGCTCCAAATTTTTGCATTTGCTGCAAAAATGAGGGGTTCCGAATTTGGAGGAGTAAAGTTTTCAGCGAATTATAAAATAAATCAACACTTGTGTTGAAATCTGACTCAGATTCAATTCGGTACCACACTTTTTCGTTGAAACATACATATAAACGCTCAAATACCTTTCGGACAGACTATAACAAATTCCCATCCGCGATACATTTCTACTACACGCAGGTTCAGGAAGGGGTAACTCCGAAAAAATAGGGGAGTGATCTGAAGCGTCGCTTACCAATACACAACTGCAAAGGATTGGCAAAGAAGAAAAAATGCTAACAATTAGCGAAACTGTTATCTTAGTTACTTTCGTAGGTATAGACGTCATTGGCACGATACTATCAGTGGCAAATCCAGGAGGGGGCGGGGGGAATCTGGCCCCTAAAGATTTTTCTGGTGCCCCCATTCATTTTTTTCTGTTTTTCATTCTTTATTTTAAATAAATTTGTCAAATCGGTCAATCCTTGGCACCCTTGTCACAATGCCCCCCCCCCAAGATTTCGCTTATTGGCACCCTTGTCACATTGCTCCCCCCAGACTTGGCTCTAGATCTGCCCCTATATACTATACAACAGATTTACAGAAGAATCATCCAAAAGATGATGGATAGTTGATTCAAACTTAAAATAAATAGAAATTAACGTAAACAGGAGTAGGGGTAAAGTCCCCCAAACCTTCTAAAAGTCAGATCTTTATTTGCTTTTTAATGAAAGCAGCTTTTATTTCGAACAGTGTGTTTTTGATTTGTCGTCACAACACCATGAAAAAGTAGCATCTCAAGTTAATAAAGAAGACTGGTGCCACCACTCTCTCCATCTTACCTTCTTAAACAGTCTAAACGGCTTGGGCTGCATTTTGAATAGTGGGGTTTTTGTTTGTCAGGAAATTGCCGTAATAATCAAGGTTACTGAAAAGAACTATGCATGTAGACTGATTGTTTAATACACAATGATATTACTTCTTGGAAGTCTTAATGATTTTTATTATTTATGCTGATAATTCTAAAAGAAAAAAAAGCCTTAAAATATATTTTTAACTTATCACCACTCTTTACTTACTTTTGAAAAACCCTTTTTTATCCAATTAATAAAATCAGTTAAATTCTTGTACTTTTCCATTGCTTATTTTAAGCTCATTTGACTCGGCTGCTCTACCCTCCCCTTGGCGTTCCCCACGTCTGCAGCAGTACTAATATTGAGTTGGAAACAATAATAGCAAAAAATATACAAAAGGTACTAACATAAATAAATACGTAAATCTTAAAACGAGTAAAGCTTAAATTTAATATGCAAATGAAGCTTAAAACGAACAAAAGTCACTACAAACAAGAGTTTGGGTTTTGCCTCCTTAATAAATTTAGTTTATTTATTCTAATTTTTTCTATAGTTTCCAGTTTATCTATATTTTCTTTTCTTCTCCTTCATATGTGAGTAAGTGGTCATTTTAAATTTTCTTTTGTTTTTTATCTCTGAGTATGTAATTCATATGTCGTCCCTCTTTGTACAGGCCAATGAGCCTTTGAGGGATTAATAACATGTAATATTATATGTGTATTTAAGAATAAAACTTATCTTATCTTATCTTATCTTAAGAGTAAAAGTCTAGAACCTACTGTGTCATTCGCGCTTCACTGAAAACGAATTATATTACAAATATTTTTTTTTGCACTTATTACAACATTTAAAATAAACATAAAAATTATAGTAAAATTGAATTTTGAACTGATGAACTTTCAGCCATTTATATCATTATATATCAAATGTTCAGTTTAATTTTACTAGTTCTTTTCAATTCTTACCTTCGGAAGCATTTGGGGAAAAGAGGGTTGATGAGGGGGGGGGGATTGTTGCCATCGCATCACTTTCGTCTCTGAAAAAGCGAATAAGAAGTTTCAACTTCTAATCATTTGAGTCCCATCTGAAGTTTATAGGACCACCTCTTCCATAAAAAGAAAAAAAAGAAGTTTATACGGTCTTCAAAAGGGTTTAACACAAGAATAACTAAGTTTATGAGTTTGGAATATTCAGGAAATGATAAGGGAGATGATCAAAAAGGCAATATTTACAAGCCACCAATACTACTACAACTACCACCAGTACTACTCCGTATTACTCCATTTACAGTTCTGCGGTGAAATTTGAACAAAATCAAAAGACGCTATGTGCATGCGCATTGTCAAAATAATGCGCATCGTAAGTAGAAGGCTATCTTATACTCGTGTCACCCACCCCTGCTGCCACCTACAACTTTTTTTAACACCATATATTGGCACGAGAACCACGTGGTTTATGGTTTTTGTCAGTGAGAATTTGAAAAAAATGACTTTTGTCACATTTATGTATGTTTTCTTGGAAGGTTATGTGTGTTGGTCGATTTATTTGATGTTTTTCATGGATGTTTAATGGTTTTTGTCAGTGAGAATTTGAAAAACATGGGCTTTGTCACATTTATGGATGTCAACAGCAATTCATGTCTGTTTTATGGTTTTCTCAGTGAGAACGAAAAAACAGGAATTTTCTCACTTGGATTTACATAATCGCTAGGGGAAATTATTGATTCACGAGGGGGGAATTAAGAAACAAACATGGCTTCATTGTTGTTTGGCTAGCTTAACCTGAGAAATTGATTTACATAATCGCTAGGGGGAATTATTGATTCAAGAGTGGGGGAATTAAGAAACATTAAGGTTTCTTTAATCTTTAGGCCTGAGGGATTTATTTATTATTGTTGTTTTGGACAAGTGCATGCTAGGGGTGAATGTCAAGGTGTCCAGGAACAGGAAACAGTTAGATCACATGTTTCCTTCTCAGCCAATCAGCGAGTCGGATACATCCTCCTTCTCAGCCAATCAGAGACGTGCTTACATATGATTTTCCCCATTACATAACAATTCACCCTTGAGATTTCGTATATAACGGGCATGCAATATGATTAAATTATCAGAAAGTATTTTGACGCTGTGTAAACAACAATGGATAAATTTGATGAAGTTGAAGTCTTGGCAGCCACAATTAGCAATGTAAGTTATGTTTTAATTTTTTATTTTAAAAATAAAATTGTTTTCCGGGGTAACCCTCTACTATATTCGGGTAACCCCCCCCCCACCCCTATACACACGCCCCTATATGATATTCATACTCGATAAAAAGTGTAAAATACGCTCTTTTTCGTTATGTAAACCCATCCTTCCGTCCCCCTCTGTGTACGATCACAAATCTGTTTTTGATAAATTCCGTATCTTATCTAAAAGCAGTTGTCAACTTTCTTTCAATCACTTAATATAGTGTTTTCACCGCTATGGATTTGACTTACATATTTCTCGCAATGATTTAAATATATGATAATTACTGACACCCCTTTAAAGTACATCCGTCTTTGCTAAATCCATATGAATTAGGATAGCAAAAGCTTCCGCTGAAAAAAATGGTACTTTTCCCAGTTAAATTAAAAGCAGTTTCGCGTGAAAAGAGAATGTCAAGTCTAACACCTCCAGTGTAAGGTGAAAACAAACTGTTTCTTCGCGTGAAAAGTAATGGGGATTGGGTTTAAGAAAAAGATACATTGCTCTATTATGCATAATTTGAATAGCATTTTGACCATATCATTCGGTGGGGGGAGGAGGGATTTTTACATATCTTTTCTCAGGGATATTTTCCGTGGGGGTTATTTTCCTCGGGGTGTTTTTTTTTCTGGAGGTGTGATAAATACCAGCTATTGTAAAAGGATATGGAAAGATAAAAAATAGCTTTAATACTTGAAATGCGTTAAACAAGGCATGCTCAATACAGATTAAAACCAGAAAAGAACAGAAACGTCTAAAAATAAGAAACTAGGCTGACTTATATATGCCGGCCTTTGAACGGTTCAGTGAGCCGTAATTCTCAGATTCAAAAAGGATGCAATTAGTATATTTCACGAAATTTTTTACGTTGTGCTTTCTTAGTGATAAACTAAACAAAATTATATGGATGATGATACTAACTTTCTTTCTGTAAAAAGGGGCAAATTATTTAGATACTAATTTTTTCTCTTCTTTTTAAGGCAAATTGTGAAGAATGCGTGCACCCTCCCTCCAAGAAAGTGAGGGTTAATAATGCGGGGCATGCGAAGGTTACTGTCCGGCAATATGGTAGTTGGTCGAAGCCTCCAAAACAAGTGCAATCATCTGTACAAGAATGCAACGCCGCCGGCCCGTCCACCATCCATCATACGTTGCCTGGGCCTTCAAGAGCTGCCCCACTTATGCAAGGTCAGGAAGTGGCCCTCCAGCATGCACTACCTGGTCCTTCGGGTGCCCAAGTGCAGCCGGGATATAAAAATGTAAGCATTTTTTCCTACCTTTCTATTTCTACCAATGTTTTTTTAGTCTTTTCTTTTTCACTATTTTTCAACACTGTAAAAGTTTGTCTCAGAGATATTAAAAAAAATATTATTTTCTCTATAATCCCACACCCATTGTTTTAAATTTCTCTGCTCCCCCCTCCCTCGGAGATATCTAAATATAATGTAATTTTTTGCATGTCAAAGAAATCGCTCTTTTTCTAA
The DNA here is from genome assembly GCF_049724085.1 of Artemia sp. Qi Xiang Cuo. Classification (NCBI taxonomy): domain Eukaryota; kingdom Metazoa; phylum Arthropoda; class Branchiopoda; order Anostraca; family Artemiidae; genus Artemia; species Artemia sp. Qi Xiang Cuo. The sequence goes on from NC_142796.1 coordinate 44,962,793, forward strand.
TCTTTCCAATTTTCCATTGTAGACATCTTCGCTTTCTCATAATAATATTTTTAGCTAATTTCAATTAACAATCACCGCCTTTGAAACTCAAAATGCTATTTTTTCTAATCTTTACTATTTTCAATGTATTCCCCATATCTCTTCGCCACCATCTCATAAGCAAATATTTTTAGGTACCTTTGAAACTCCGTGAATGCTATTCTTCACATAGTTTTAAGAGAGATTATTCCTTTTATCTATTGCACATATTGACGTTCTAATTTGCACTGAAAATAGCTTACAAACCATTGCATTGATTTTAGCGAGGGGGAATCAAGCTAACGGTTTCCAACATTTTGAAGTTAAATCCTGGAAATTGGAACACTCACGTGGTGGCTTACAATAATTGTGAGCTTATGAAGAGTTCACCGAACCTGTAGAACGGAATTAGATAGAAACTTGGACTTATGCAGTCTAAGCGAATATTTCACCTTTGGGTGGACATTATGTTAAGGCCGGGGCGCCGGGGGGGGGACCGGGACGTGCTGTGGGGCAAGGTTAGGGAAGCGCCGGGGGGGATGCGCCATGGGTCAGGGAAGTGCCACAGGGATGCGCCACGGGCCTGGGAAGCGCCAAAGGATGCGCCACGGGCCCCAAGAAGTGCCACGGGTGGTCCGGGAAGCGCGGTGGGGCAAGGTTAGGGGGGGGGCGTTGGGGGAGAGCGCCGAAAAAAAAAATTTTTTTTAACACTTTGAAAATAAACGAACAAATTGTCGCCTTCTATGTCATATCTTAGATTATCTTCAGTTGAATTAACCAAATGTTATTAAGCAATAATAATCCAAATTTTAAAAACAGTAGGGATGATTTGAACACTTTGAAAATAAGCTATTTTTTCATTTGCAGGTTGTCCTGGTTCCATACTCCCCATCTCCCCCCTGCTCGTCAGTTGGAGAAGGAGAAGAAGATGCACATGTGGAGCTCCCCAACAATTCACTATGGGATGATTTACACCAAATTCCTTTTAATATTGATGAGTTTTTTGCTGATTTTTTTAAAGTAGATGATAGCACAGTTGAACAGGGGGACTTACCTTTGCTAAGTCCAAACAATATGCAATTTTTAGATGTTTTTACCGGGGACTTAACAGGTAACCAACCAACCTCCGATACCCTATCGACTCCACTTCGAACAACTGAAGTGGAGCATTCACCAGTTATTTTTGAACAGCTTGGGGGAGGGGGTAATATACAAGAGGGGGAGGGGGTACAACTCTCCCAGACTTTCAGCTGTCCAACAGAATTTTAAATAATATAGTTGTTTTCACTGCAATGTTTGGTGACCCCTTTAATTCGCTTTTGTGTGGTAATTTTGTCTTTGATCCTGTAGAAATTGTAAACAACTATGTAGATAAAATTCGTGCACTTCTGGAGAACCAAATTCAATTGTGGGGAGGTAGGGATTCAATTAAGGTCTCCATTGTTTTAAAGGTTTTTTATTTAAATGTGGGAAAAAGTGAAGTTTATTATCATTTTATACATTCCGAGATGCGTTTGGTTTATTCGAATTTGGAAAATTTTGAGGGAGCTTTCACGGATTGGGTAGATCAAATTATAACGCATCTCGAGAACTTTAATGAATATGGTAGTGGCTCTATAGTTCTTTTTGTTGAAAATTTAAGCGTAAATATATGTAAAATTAAGAAAGATTTTATTTTAAGAGGGGGGGCTAGGTCTGAAAGGGATACTATTTTAAATTATAATCCTGATCTAGAGGGTTGTAAAGGTGTCCAGAAGATCTGTTTTGAAACAGATCAAAAGTGTTTCCGATATGCTGTCCTCATCTCAGCATTCGAGCCTCTAGCTCGGGACGCTACCAAGAAGAATTTAGACGATTGGACTATACACGGGAAGGAAGGGTCCAGTTTTCCCATTGTAGATTTTTCTTGCTTAGAAGGGAAATACCCAGTGACGCTTCGATCTATTGATATGTTTGAAAGGGCTAATGCCCATTTAAATATTGGCGTTACTGTGGTACAATACGAAACTGAATTTGAAGATGGGACTCGTTCTAAAAAGAAGGGGATGGTTTTCCCCGTAAGGGGCCCCTCAGTTGAGTTGGTTAAACACTAGGATTGGTTGCTTTACACGCCACCTAATCCCCCGAACGCAATCGGACATTGTACCCCGATCACAGACCGTCGTCGCGGTCAGGGAGGTGGTCCGCAGCCGAGGGTACGTTTCGACTGTCCAGCATGCCTCTCTAGATTTTGGACTGAATTAAAGTTCCAAAATCACATGAAGCATTGTAGCCGCCACGGCTATCAGACAGTGGAAACGGTATCAGGGGATAGGGGAATTCTACGTTTCAAAAATTTTAAAAATAACCGTCTCCAATGCAACAAAATATCTTTGGACTGTGAGGCTCAGCTGATGGAGGTGAATGACCCCAAATATCCAAACCGAGTCAAAGAACATCTGGCTATTGCAGTGTCCTACGCCCACGCACAAAGAGACAGTTCTAACACCATGCGGTTGTTAGAAATAGTTGAAACATTGGATGAGCGGGAGTGCATGGTCAAGGCATTGACTAAACTGATTGGCACGGCTAATGGTGCTATTTCTAGTTTGAGAACTACCCATTATCCATTGGTTTTGTCTGTAGAGTATCGACTCGCGAGTAAAAATCAAAAAATTTGTGGGGGTTGTACGGGGGAGTTTACAGCGGAGGGGGCTAAGGGGACTCACGGGAAACGTGGGGGGCGGACGACCGGCCGAGCTCAAGACCCTTGGGGGCAGCACCGCGCCTCGGGGGCTAGTAATGTTAGAGGAGGTGCGCATCGATCGTGTAATTTAAATGTTAGCCAGCAGTTTTTTATACCTGTTTTTATTCATAATTCCAATTATGATTTTAAATTTATTTTACCGGCACGGGCACGTATGCACAGGGAGGGAGGTGCAGTAGATTGTCCATGGGTAAATAGTTCATTTACCTATAACATTATTCCCAAATCAGCCGAGAAGCTGTTGCTTCTCGAGCTTAAATGACAGGTAATGTATATAGAAGGTATGTGCGGGAATAAAATTAGATTTTTCGATTATTTTCGTTTTTTCCCCACTACATGTTTACAAATGATTCAAATGCATACAATTCAAAAGTTTTATAGCTTTCTCTTGCTTAAACGGAACTTTCCAGACAGTGAAATGTATGATATGTTGACCTGCAAAGGTATATATGCATACGATTATTACTCTTCTGGCGCACGCTTAAGTGAGGAGAAACTACCTCCAATTGAAGCTTTTTACAAGTCACTGACCAACAGTGAATGCACAGCCGAGGAGTATGAGTTTGCCAAGAAGGTGTAGTCTAAGGGGAGTTGTAAAAATGGGTGAGATTATTGTAGACTATACTTGACCAGTGACATTCAAACTCTGTTGGATATAGTCTGTAAGAATACAGACCAGATCTATTCAGAGTTCGGGTTAGATATAGGATATTATTTTTCCACACCCCATTTAGTAATGGATTTAATTTTAAAAATTAGCAGGGAGGACATAGGCCTAATCAGAGATGTAGATCAGCACCTTTTTGTAGAGCGTTCAATGAGGGGAGGGTATGTTTTTCACGGGGACCGTATCTTATCAACCGATCCGAGCTGTCAAAACAGCAGCGATGCAAAGTCAAATGCAGTGTTCTTGGACATGAACTCGTTGGGCCCCTCGGCAACGTCCCACTACTCTTTGCCGTGTGGGAACTATCAATGGCTATAGAATCCTTGTGAGTTAACCGACATTAATACAATCGAGGACAATGGGTCACAAGGAAGGTTCTTTGAAATTGACGGTCACATTCCACTGGCACTTCACGACTCAGTCAAAGATTTTGTCTTTCCCTGTATCACTCGACCCGGGAGCAGGGACTCTCTGAGCCACTACACTCATTCATTGGTTGAGGATATGGGGATGCACTGGATCCCCTCCAAACATAAACTGATTGCTGATTTGGACCCTAAGGAGAATGTTGTTGTTCACCATGTGCTTTTGCTTTGGTTGGTGAGCAATGTTTTCAAGATCACTAAAATACATAGGGTCCTACTGTTCAATCAGCAACCTTACTTGAAAACGTTTGTTGACACTTGTGTCGCTAAACGATCTAGAGCAAATTCAAAGGTGGAGACGGAAATGTATAAGCTCATTATAAATTCAGCGTTTGGCAAAATGTGTGAGAGCGTACGGAACAGATCTCGCTGCGACGTCGTGACTGACCCTCTAGAGTGTGCACGAATTATTGCCGACCCCAATTTTACATCGTTCACGAGCATAGAGGCCGGCATGGTTCTTCTACACAGGCGAAAGCGAAATGTAGTACTGAACAAGAATATCGCAGGCGGTAGTTCAGTACTGGAAATTTCAAAAAAGCTCCTGTTGTCGTTCTTTTACAATGTGTGCAAGGTGCAATGGCCACGGGAGGGGGAGGTTCAAGTTTACTATGGTGATACAGATTCTCTGCTGTTAAAGGTAAATGGGACTGAAGATTTGGATTTATTGGGTGATTTGCAAAAGGGGGAACACATCAGCTCGCGGATGGATTTCACCAACTGAAATCCATCACTCTACCCAAAGCTGCTGAAACGTCAAGCCCCCAACCAACTATCCATGTTAACATCAGAGACGGGGAGTGATTTGATATCCAGGGGGGTCTTCCCGGGTCCCAAAGTCTCTTGCGTTGAAACTCATAGTGGAGAAGAACAGAAGGCGTGTAAAGGGGTGCCTACACATTTTGTAAAGAACAATTTCAACATGAGTGTGTACAGAGACTGTGTAGAAAGTAGCCTAGTGCCGAGAGCACAAGTGCTTGCAATTCGCTCTCTACAGTATAGAAATTATACTGTGAGAGTGGAGAAGAATGCAATGTCATGTATATCCGACAAGGTCTATGTGCTCGAGAATGGTGTGAGTGTTCTACCCCACGGCCACTACCGTATTTCAGACCGAGTTGAATGCATTGAATATCGCAATCAACTTGGTCTGGATAAATTAACCTAACCTGACTAACGATCATCACCTAACCTCACCCTCGACAGAACTGCCCCTCACTACCCGTTTCATATACCCCCATCACGAACCCAACCACTACCCTCCCCTCCCCCACTACCAGTTGGCAGTAGCAGTGATGGCAACTATTCTTTTACACCCCGAGGCCCCCGGGGGGGGGGGGGGGGGGCCCTTCCCGTGGCCTCCCAGGGGGGGGGGGTCCCGCCCGCGGCCGGCCGGCCCCGCAGTCCCCGGGGGGGGGGGCCCACACCTTTAAATTCATCAAGTTCAACTGTGCTATTGTTCCAAGTGAGTGTGTTTTTTTTTTCTGTTGTATAAAAAAAGTGTTATTGTATATAAAAGTGTTTAAGTTGACAAAAAAAAAGAAAAAAAAGTTTTGTAAATAAAATTGTTGTTGATGATTGACAAAAAGTGTTTTTTTTTATTGTACATAAAGTTTTTTTAAATACAATAATTGCTTATTTATAAAGTGTTATCATTGCACTGTGCTGTTCATGTTGACTGCAAATAGAGTTTTCATTTTGACCATCGGAGAAATTTTGTCAACTGTTCTTGTTGAACAAGTGTTATTATTATTTTTATTGTTGTGTATATTGACTGAACAAATATTTGTTTTCATGTAGTGTCGAAATAAATGCTACCATGAAATATTTTTTTTTTTGTTGTTGAATAGAAAGATACATGGGGGAAATTACTACTTATTAATTGAGCACATATGATTTACAGTTAGTTGCAGTCCGACTGTTGCCCCCAACAGCAGCATGTATCAATTTAAAACGCCCTTCAGATCGTTTCTGTGTGGACCGTCAATGTCGGGGAAAACAACACTTTTAACTCGAATAATTCAAAATTGCGATAAAATGTTTTTGGAAAAGCCGAAAAAAATCTACTATTGATATAGTATTTGGCAGGAGTCCTATGATAAAATAAAATCTAGTGCCACAACCATAGCAATACAATTCATACGAGGACTTGATGTTTTCAATAGTATTGAATCGAACTCGTATTTGATTATTGATGATTTGGCTGAATCCATTGAACAGTTCTCACAGGAAATGCTACAACTGTTCACCGTTCGCTCCCATCATGAACGCATTTCCGTTACCCTAGTTCTACACAATCTGTTTCATCAGAGCAAATGTATGCGAACCCTTGCTTTGAATTGCACCGTCTATATTATCTATCGAGTCGTGCGGGTTTCGATCGCGCGCCGAACACTCAAAAATCAGATATAACCACGCACCCCTAAATGTCTGTTGTCATCGTACACTCAGGCGACTAGCTAGCCCAACGGTTACATTTTGCTGGATCTTAATCAGAGCACGCCCGAGGATCTACGTGGAGTCACCGACATTTTCAACAATGAAATTACAGTATATCGTCCAGTTAACAGTAGAGAAGACTATTAGTTGACATTATGACACTGAAGAAACTACATGAACTACGGCATATGTTTTCCGTTTTAAGCACTTCAAAACCCTTGTTTAGGACTGCTATACTCAAGCATTGTGTTGACAATGATTTCATTAATCTAATATCTGAACTTTGTTTAAATTTAACTGATGGCAATGTTCAACTGCCAGAAGGTTTTATAAAACAGAAAACGCAACATCGTACCACTGAACGCGCCTGGGCTTTTAAAAAAAAGTTAAAACAATTTAACAGAACATGGCTCCTTCAGGCGAGCGGTAGCTTTTTCACACTTGTACTACCGATAATTGCATGACTTTTAAACAGTTTTCTTTAGTGAGAGAATAGCAAAACCCTATAAATTGACACCATTTGAACTTGTTATCTCACCCATCGAACATTTTGAAGACAATCTAAGCAAATTCATTAACGATGAGAATATTGCCGATGACAAAAAACTGCTTTTACTTCAAGATGCACTGCGACGTGTGGAAAAACATAAACCTTATCGTGAGAGACCTGCCATCGTCGTCGATCCCCCTAAACAGGAGACATCTCAAGATTTTGTAGCAGCACCAAAGGAGAGGGACTTGAATTCATTTGTATCGAAAATTGGAAACCTATTGCCACTCACCTATCGTGAACAGAGTAAAAGAGTATTATCATATCTCATGTTGGAAACTGGTGATGAGCATCAGGTTCAAGTCGAGGGCACCGGGAAACGAATTATAATTCAGGCAAAAAGTTATAATCTAGTTGATTTAATTTGTGATATGGTGACGAATCGCAAAGGACTCTTACCCTTTGACGATAATCTATACACCTTTCTGTGTGCAATAAACTTCCCCAAAAGTCTTATTGGCAATAAGCAAATTCTAAAGAAACTAAGAGAATATAGTCCACCAACACCATCATTTAAAAAAGAAGAAGATTCAATATTTGAATATACTATCAGCAGCAGCAATGATTTTACAACACCTGTGGCTGCTAGTCAAAAGCGAAGACGAATTGATTCGCCCGCCAGTGTGCAAAAGGGGAGTGGACATTACACTACATGTTTACGCTCAAAATTGATGAAGTTTTGAAAGGTTTATATTAATATTGTTGAGTTGTGGAGATTAAGGTCTAAAGACACTATGTATAAATCAGTATCCTGCACCACCACCACCACAATGAAAATTTAAAATATGCTAGAGAACATTAAACGAGATAAACGCAACATCGTACTCAAAGGCTTCGCAGTACAAACTCTCGACCAACTAAAGCCATTTCCCCTCTGCATATAATGCAAATGAATCTGTTAACTTTAGACGCGCTTCAACGGCGTTACAATGTGCCCTACAAATATATTCTACTTGCGATCGGTATCGGTAGTCGCTATGCATATGCCAGTCCACTACGATCAAAAAGAGGTGTTGAAGTTGCACAGGCCATTGAAAGTATTCTCGAACAGGATTCATATAGAAAAATTCAATCGGATCGTGGCAGTGAATTTGTTAATCCCCATGTGCAAAAGGTTCTTTTGAAATATAATACAACACTTTATCATAGTCACAGCTCGATAAAGGCTACATTGGCTGAACGATTAATAAGAACGATTCGTCTATTAATTTCAAGATATTGCACTTTTAAAAATACATCGGATTTTATTCATGATTTAGATAAAATCATGCATATATACAACTATTAACCCCCATGATCACAGTCCAAATCTACACCACCGTATGTTCACTACAATGAAAATGCATTTGATACTTTTCAATAGCAAGACTCCAATGACGAAAAAGAGAAAAAAAAGAATATATTCAATGTTGGTGATACTGTTCGAATTAATAGAACCACCAATATTTTTGAAAAGGGGAATTATTTATGGAGCACCGAACTTTTTAAAGTGTCCAAAATCCTGGACACCATACCCATAACTTATCGACTGCGAGACACCAAAGATGATGAGATTCTCGGTGGTTTTTCTGAATATGAACCTCAAAAAGTTCGAAACACTAGTGAAAGTTATCAAATTGAAAAGATATTTAAGAAACGTTCGCATAGGGGCAAGAAACAGTTGCTTGTTCGCTGGCTAGGATACAACTCGGATTCTGATTCTTGGATCATTGCTGAAGACATTGATAATGCCCAATGATTTCTATGTGAATTTTATGTCCAATGTTTCTGATCCTCTCTACGATGATCTGAATAGAACAAGTGATTTTTGGACGAAACTCTCAACCACCATCGAATTAGACAACAGAAAGTATGAATTGGCTCTTGTCGACTGTATTCTCAAAAATACCTATTACATCCTGAGAAAGGATCGTAAATATGAAATAAAAATTAGACCCTATGATTGGCCGCCACCACCAGGTAATCAAGAACAAATTCAAAAAATCAATTGGATGGATTATCCATATATTGAATTACCCTACGAGGAACTCACCTGTATGAATGATTTATGTCGTACTATCAATAAAAGAATTTCCGCTCGTAAAAAGGGAGCTTTTCATTTCAACTATTCAAAGGAGGAGGGCAAGATCTACATTAGTTCACCTATTGCCAGTGAAAAGGTTATTCTCAATGATATTCTAAAGGATGTTCTTTGCTTTAAAATCAATAATATTATTGGTAAAAGTGAAGGAAACACTAATTTCATTTTCGCTGACTACCCGCCTGCCTTCTCCACTGACACTTGTATATTTCTCTACGCTTCATTTGTGGAAACATCTCGGGTTGGTAATTCAAATGGTCCCCTCCTACGAGCTCTTGAACGAAAAACCAATCAAGAACATATTCATCACTACAATATAAAGCATCTTCAGTATATTCCAGTAAACACTTCCTCTTTGGAACTCTGTCAGTTAAAACTAAGAACTGAATTGGGTGATCCAATAGCAATTTCAAAAGGTTTGGCTGTGATTATATGCCATTTTCGACCCATCGTTCAACTGCAAGATGTCTAATAGAAAAGTGGTATTCACTTGTCCTGATATTGACTGCTATTTTAATACTCTTGGCTCAAGACAACAGGGCAATGGAAAGGAGTATTGTAAGGGTTGCTCGTCAATGTCTGGCTACGGTCTTGGCAGTTGGTTTGCTAAGCGGTTTCGCTCTTCATTACTACTGGCTAGAAAATATCTTGTATTGCCTGTAACCGACTTAGCATCCTCTACACTATACTATTAGGGTTCTGGCAAAGATTTAAAAAAAAGTGCTTCGGAAAATCTTAGGTCCAGTGCGCGAACCCTTGGCGAGAGATTAAAACAGGATGGTAAAGGCTTAAAAAGGTCACGAAACACTGCATCACTCATCAGTCTCCGCTCAGGTCGGAAACGTAAGACATCCCTTTTGTCAAAGAAAAGAAGGAAAAAGCCGACACTTAGTGTAACCAGAAGCCCCAGGAAGAAGAAAATTGTCAGATCGAAACAAGATTTCTTCTCCTAAAATGTCCTACCTACCGCAGAAGGATTCCCAACCTTCAATCACCGCATCATTGAATCTATTCAATGCCGAAAATGTTGATGTGAGTGTCGATCATGGATACTATGAACAATTTTATCCACAACAGCTCCTCTCCGATAATATCCACTTTCAAATTTATTCCAATGAAGAATATTTCATAGATTTATCTTCCAAATTTATAGATTTGCAAATGAAAGTCCGGAAATCCAATAATTCAATGCCAATTCGGGCCGATGGGATATCCTATGAAAATTGTATATTACATAATTTATTTCGTCAAATTAGTGTCTACATCAATGGCACGCTGGTGAGCACAAGCAACAATCTCTCCAACTATACAAGCTATATGCAATTCATGCTGATGATACCCATGTAATAGAAGGAATTGAGACGCGTCTCCAATGTTTATGAATATATTACTAATACTGATAGTACAGATGCACTTAAAAATCCTACAACTAGTGAATTACATCTAGTTGGAAAAATATATCACGACATATTTAATATACCCCAATGGTTGCCGCCAAATGTTACAGTGGATATAAAATTGACGCTTGCACCCTCCAATTTCATATTGAGAAAGAAACTTGCTGGTAATCCCGATGTAAGTCTCACCCTCACCTCAGCAATACTACATGTACGTAAACAGCAGGTTATGAGTTCTGTTGCTTTGGCCGTGGAAAAACTGAGAGCCAATGGCAACAATATTAAACTACTTGTTCCTCATACAATCACCAATCAACGTCATATTGCCGTGGGGTCACGCACCTTCACCGACTCATCCTTTATCAATGGCGAAATTCCCTCGAAATTGGCTTTGGCATTTGTAAAAAGCGCCAGTGCAATAGGATCATGGACAGAATGTCCACATAAATTCGAGATGTTTGGACTTTCATCTCTTGTGTGCAAAGTAAACGGCATCCCACTCTACAATCTATCTTTTGATAAATCCTATAGAACATTGTACAAGTTGACCATGCAAACCCTAGATCATGATTCGCAACTATTTGAAAATGGTATAACCGAAGATATGTTTGCTAAAACACATGGTATCATTGTATTGGATTTGTCTGGTACACAGGATATGAGTATAGTACGTACGGGGAGTGTGCGTTTAGAGTGTACATTTGCCGACCCATTGGCGGAGAGTATTGCCCTAATCTCACTAAATCAATATGAAACCTATTGGGAAATCACTCCCGAAGGCAGTGTTCTACTAGACTTGGCGCCATGAACACCAGTCAAATAATCAATGTACTTAATGTGGACCACTACATGTCCCAATACAAATCCTAGTGTCTGCTCTCGGACTTCCTATGAAAAATTAAAGGTGCCAACAATACCCTAATTATTGTTAATATCAGTCTATTGGCGGTGCTGTCGGGTCATTGGCTTTGAATCTATCAAACAGAGAAAAAGTTCGAATTTTTTGATCCTCTTTGCCTACCTTACACTTTCTACACACCCCACATCAACAACTATATTGAGAGCAGTCGGAAAACTATTATTCAAAATCGGAAGAGGGTGCATGATCTAACGACTAGAAGCTGCGGCTTCCATACACTACAATATTTTGTGTTCCGGTGTCGTGGCTATACTTACAAGCAGTTTCTCCACATTTATATTGACAATCCCCGTCTGAACGACTTTCTAGTGGAAATATCCTCTCAGACCTATACAGTATTGATTTCAGTGCCCTAAGAGTAAAGTGCTTAAAAAATGTTTGTGAATTTGTTTATTAATAAAATGTATATATACAACAATGTCGTTAAATCTTCACTTTTATATTTCTTCATCTTCGATGTATAGGCAACTGTCGTGAACCACTAATGCTGGTAAATCATTTGGATTCATTGTATATTGATCTTGATTGACTGCAAAGTCAGGGTCACATTTTCTACAGTACAATGTAACTTCACTCTTGTCATATCTCTTTGTATAGTCAATGATACTATTTGCAGTCATATTATGAAATTCACAAGTTTCAATCTGTCTATTTGAAGCAATATCACAAACAGTGTTTTCAAATGGTGAATCACATTCGGTAACTGCCAAATAAAAATAACTTGGTTTATAGTCATAGTAGGCAGTGTCGTCACAGCGATGACGTAGAAACCAAATTCTTTTGTTGTTCCAACAGTTGAATCGTAGGCAAGATTCCTCTTCCCAGAATAATTTAAACCCACTGCGAGATCACTCTCATAGAAATAAAATGACATCACATGTGGGATTCTGTCCTCTCAGAGTTGGGTCCGTGTTCGCCCAATGATCACATTTATCATTAAGATTCTTAGAGCACAGGTGTCATCTAGGAGGAGAGTCACATACCACTTCAAGACATGAATTACATCCTTTAATTTGTACTGCATAGCCTCTATGTAATTTACAAGGATTACATAATTTACACTTTTCACTATAGTCATCAATAATTGTACAATTCTCACATTGATTCCAACTACCAAGAGTGTACATGCACAATGGAAATATATAGAACATTTTTCGGTTTCTGATGTCAACTTACTCACAGCTAAAACGAAACTGATCGTTCTCACTCGATAAATTCAATGAGAGGGAAATGGTGGGAGAGAGAAGTAGCTCTGTGACGTTACCTCTTTCGAATGATGGGGGAGCCATCTACATTGAATCTGTTGACAATGTTTTCAAAAGTGTATCCACAATATGATTCTGCTTTGTTCCAATTATTATATCAATAAATTGACTATAAGCATTTGAGTCGCATTTTAAAAGCTTCATACAATAGTCCAATGGGGGAGAATCACTCCTCATTATATTGTCAATTGTTCCTTGACAAGAGACTATCCTGCGTTGAAGAGATAACTCGAGAAAATCATCATACAAAATCAAATGTTTTTCCATAAACACTAGATTTGATATAATTCTCTCTTTCTCAAATTTATTCATTTTTAATTCCTTTAACTCAGACTGCTGACTCTAGACTGATCCTTATTCGTTAGCCATAACCAGAAAAGAAAGAGAACATTTTCGATTTCGAAACAATTTTATTGAATAATTACAACAACAACAACAACAACAACATCAATAATACAGAGCAAGTACAATCATCGATACTGTTTATTGTCTTCAATATGTTTCACCAATGCACTTAAAGCACATTGAAGTCTATTCACGTGTGCTATATCAACTTTAGCGGCGAAACATAATTGATCCTCCATTTTAAATTTGCTCAAGGATATCACATATCTTGCATATACTGCATCCCATTCCAGACAAAGCAGTGATCCTTTCGTGATTTCCACCGCATTGTTTGGTGCTCTTGTACTCTTATCATCAACTCCACTGTCAACTTCTAATAGGGTAAATATTCCACTCATTGTCATCGTCAACACAAATATATATCCAAAATGAGTAAAGTCAAACTGTTCTTCTTCTTCTTCTCACCCCTTTTAATTCTATTCACATACTAATAAAACTATATCAAAAAAACCTTTTCCTTATAGTCCCACCACCGAGCTTATGTCATCATGTCTCTGATTTGATTATAAGGGGTTTTTAACCGACTCGTTGATTGGCTGAGAAGGAAACACGTGATCTAACTGTTTCCGTGAATGTCATAACATTTGGCAAATTCCTGTTTTTTCATTCTCACTGAGAAAACCATAAAACAGACATGAATTGCTGTTGACATCCATAAATGTGACAAAGTTCCTGTTTTTCAAATTCTCACTGACAAAAACCATTAAACATCCATGAAAAACATCAAATAAATCGACCAACACACATAACCATCCAAGAAAACATACATAAATGTGACAAAATTCCTGTTTTTCAAATTCTCACTGACAAAAACCATAAACCACGTGGTTCTCGTGCCAATATATGGTGTTAAAAAAAGTTGTAGGTGGCAGCAGGGGTGGGTGACACGAGTATAAGATAGCCTTCTACTATCGTATCTCAAGAATTGATTTGGATATTAAGTTGCAACTTTCAAAGAATGCTTAAGGGGGAAGATCATCCCACCAGAAGGCAATGTGCACATTACTGCTAATTCTACTGTTACTCCTACATTTACTACTACTACAACTACTTCTATTGCAACTAATTGTAAGGCTAAGAGTATTGAGATGAAAATTTCAATAAGTATATGAACATACAGATTATCAAAAGGACATTTCAGCAATGGATAGCAATGGCTAATTGTATTAAGTTGAAACTTCCGGGAGTTGATGAGAGGGATGTTCTACTAAACAATAGGCAATATGTCAATACTACTGCTGCTAGTAGTACTACCGCCGCTATTCGAAAGTATTACTTGTGATATCAATACTATTACTGTGACTACTATTACAACTATGCCTAAGGGTATGAAGGTGAAATTATTAAGGAATTTTGAAGAGGGGCAAACGGAATCAAAACACGCCATATGTGTACAGGTTATCAAAAATGTGTAACAGGAATATCTTAGGAACAATTTCGTGTGTGAAGTTGAAAGTAACAGAGCTTGTTGCGAGGGATGTTAAACTAACCGAAAGAAAATATTTGCAACCTAATGCTACTGCATCTCCTCATACTACTGCTACTGTTACTATTATTACTACTTCTATTACTATTACTGCCACTAAAACTTAGACTACTACTATTAATTCTACTGACACTACTACTACTACTGCTATTAAAACTAAGGGTATTAAGGCAAAAAATTTGAGATTTATAGAAAGTGTATGAAACTAATTCAAAACACACTATGCCAACACAGGTTTTCAAGCGGACGCATCACTCGTGACAAAAATGCTTCAGAAACGATTGATGGCATTAAGCGGAAACATTCAGTGTGTGTTAAAGGGGATGTTGAAGAAACCAAAGGTGCTATACGTATAGCCTACTACTACTAATTCTTGTAAAACTATTGCTACTGCGCAAGCTAAAGGTTGAAGCTTTCAAGGAATATTTATGCGGATGTTAAAATAAATCAAAATAAACTATGCCATTTTGTTCATTGTAGTTGATTTCCAGATAGAAAATATCTTTTTGAGGAGGACACTCTGAGGAGGACACTTTTGAGAAGGATAGCCATTTTGTTCAGCGTAGTTGATTTCCTGATAGAAAGTATCTTTTTGAGGAGGAAACTCCCCCACAACCCCCGGGGCAAGGGTTTTAAGTTATTCCCTGAGGCCATATAAGATCAATGTTGACACAATGTACAGCTTAGTTTTCTTTAAAGCAGGGCACTTCATATAGAAGGGGTCGTCATAAAGACTTCAAAAAGGGTCCATTCGATTGGAAATCGAGAGTTCTAGTGCCCTTTTAATAGTCGAAATTGACTGGAGGGCAACTAGCCGCCCCCCCCTCACGCCAATCATTCCCCCAAACACATCCAATCGAAATTCTGAGATAGCCATTTTGTTCAGCGTAGTTGATTTCCAGATAGAAAATGTGTTTTTGAGGAGGACAATCCCCCTCAACCCTCAGGACAAGGGTATTAAGTTATGCCCTTGGGGGCATATAAGGTTTTTATAGAAGATGTTGTCATAGAAACTTCAAAACAGGCTCATTCGATTGGAAATTCAAAGAGCTAGTGCCCATTTTCATAGTCGAAAGTGATTGGAAGACAACTAGCCCCCCCCCCACGCCCATCATTCCCCCAAACACATCCATTCAAAATTTTGAGATACCCATTTTGTTCAGCGTAGTTGATTTCAAGATATAAAATGTGTTTTTGAGGAGGAGACTCCCCCACAACCCTCAGAGCAGGGGTTTTAAGTTATATCCTGGGAGCGTATAAGGTTCTTATAGAAGGTGTTGTCGTAGAGACTTCAAAAAAGCCTCATTCGATTGTAAATTCAAAGGGCTAGTGCCCTTTTTAACAGTCGAAATTGATTGGAGGGCAACTAGCCCGCCCCCCCCCCTCACACACCCATTTTTCCCCCAAACATATCCAATCAAAATCGTGAGATAGCCATTTTGTTCAACTTTATTTCCTATTTGAAAGCTACTTGATTTCCAGATAGAAAATTGGTTTTTGAGGAGGACACTCCCACACAACCCTCAGGGCAAGGGTTTTAAGTTATATGCCCTTGGGGCATATAAGGCTTTTATAAAAGGCGTTGTCGTAGAAACTTCAAAACAGGCTCATTCGATTTGAAATTCCAAGGGCTGGTGCCCTTTTTAATAGTCGAAAGTGAATGGAGGGCAACTTGCCCCCCCCCCACGCCCATCAATCCCCCAAACGCATATGCGGATGTTAAAATAAATCAAAATAAACTATACCATTTTGTTCAGCGTAGTTGATTTCCAGATAGAAAATATCTTTTTGAGGAGGACACTCTGAGGAGGACACTTGAGGAGGATAGCCATTTTGTTCAGCGTAGTTGATTTCCAGATAGAAAATATCTTTTTGAGGAGACTCCCCCACAACCCTCAGGGCAAAGGTTTTAAGTTATGCCCTGGGGGCATATAAGGTTTTTTTAGAAGGTGTTGTCGTAGAAACTTCAAAATAGGCTCATTCGATTGGTAATTCAAAGGGCTAGTGCCCTTTTTAATAGTCGAAAGTGATTGGTGGGCAACTAGCCCCCCACACCCATCATTCCCCCAAACACATCCAATCAGAATTTTAGATAGGCATTTTGTCAGCCTAGCTGAGTTCCAGATAGAAAATATCTTTTTGAGGAGGACACTCCCCCACAACCTTCAAGGCCAGGTTCTTAAGGGTTTTAAGGTTTTTATAGAAGGCTTTGTCACTCCCCAACAACCCTCAGGGCAAGGGTTTTAAGTTATGCCTTGGAGGCATATAAGGTTTTTATAAGAACGCGTTGTCGTAGAAACTTCAAAACAGGCTCATTCGATTGGAAATTTAAAGGGCTAGTTGCCTTCTTAATATTTGAAAGTGATTGGAGGGGAACTAGCCCCTCCCCCACGCCCTTCATTCCCCCAAACAAATCCAATCAACATTCTGAGATAGCCATTTGTTTCAGCGCAGTTGATTTCCAGATAGAAAATATGTTTTGAGGAGGACACTCCCCAACAACCCTCAGGGCAAGGGTTTAAGTTATGTCCTGGGGTATATAAAGTTTTTATAGAAGGTGTTGTCTTAGAAACTCAAAAAGGGCTCATTTGATTGGAAATTCAAAGGGCTAGTGCCCTTTTTAATAGTCGGAAGTGATTGGAGGGCAACTAGCCCCCCCCCCTACGTCCATCAGTCTTCCATACACATCAAATCAAACTTTTGAGATAGCCATTTTGTTTAGCATAGGCTAGTTGATTTCCAGATAGAAAAAATGTTTTTGAGAAGGAAACTCCCCCACAACCCTCAGGGCAAGGGTTTTAAGTTATGCCCTGGGGTATATAAGGTTTTTATAGAAGGCGTTGTCATAGAAACTTCAAAAAAGGCAAATTCGATTGGAAATTCAAAGGGCTAGTGCCCTTTTTAACAGTCGAATGTGATTGGAGGGCAACTATCCCCCCCACGCCAATCCTTGCCTCAAACACATCCAATCAAAATTTTGAGATAGCCATTTTGTTCAGCGTAGTCAATTTTCAGATAGAAAATATGTTTTTGAGAAGGACACTCACCCACAACCCTCAGGGTAAAGGTTTTAACTTATGCCCTGGAGGCATATGAGGTGTTTTATAGAAGGCGTTGTCATAGAAACTTCAAAATAGGCTCCTTCGATTTGGAATTCATAGGGCTAGTGCCCTTTTTAATAGTTGAAAGTGATTGGAGGGCGACTAGCCCCCAACGCCCATCATTCCCCCAAACACATCCAATCAAAATTTTGAGATAGCCATTTTTTTCAGCGTAGGCTAGTTGATTTCCAGATAGAAAATATATTTTTTAGGAGGATAGTCCCCAAAAATACAAATGAATGTGCCAAAATACAAATGAATGTGCATTGTCAGTTTATTATACATATACTGATATTTAGTACGGTAATGAAAATGTTAAAATTATTTGATTTATTAAAGTTATAAAAGTAAAAACATTTATATTTTTTTCAGTAAAGTTAAAAAAATTTTCTGGCCTTGGGAAGGCATAGGGGTTTAGCGCCCAACTTATGTTAATTTCTGCTCGTTTGGATTTTGACTCGGTTATTTATTGTAATTTCTCTTCGCTTTGGGTTTCATTTATTTATCGATGCTGATTTGTGGTAGTTTCAAGCTTGTTAGATTATTTGATTTTATTTTTGCTAATTTTTTGTTTAATGGAGTTCTTTACTTTTCTTTGAAAAACTTATTTTGTGGAAAAGGTTGTATTAATTAATTAACTTGAATAGAGCTAATAACCCCCATGCCTTCTCAAGACCAGAATATAATTTGTGCGTTAATGAAAACGTTTTAAATTACGTTTTACTTTTTAAATGTTTTCACTTTTTTATTTTCATAAATAAAAATTTTCAAAACTTAAAAAATAAATATCTAATAAAAAATTAATTTTTTAAATTAATTTCTATAAATAATTTTTGCAGAAAACCTACAAGCATACAGTTTTTTCATTTAATTGAAGCTCCTCCTAAACGTTCACTAAAAATTTCACCGTATTACCCTCAGGTGTCATTAGTTATAGTAACTGTAAAGGTAGTATTAAAAGTATACACACAGTGCCTTCTGGCTAGTTCAAAATCCCCCCCCACATACCCTTAAAGGTCTAACTTAATAATATAAGCTGTTCTTCAGATATTGCTTTGTCACCTTTTTGAAAGCCCAAATGCTCATAGTTATTTTTGATTTATATCAACATCCACATAAATATTCCTTGAAAGCTTCAACTTATACCTTTAGCTTGCGTAGTATCAATAGTTGTACAAGCATTAGTAGGAGTGTACGTATAGCACCTTTGGTTTCTTCAACATCCCCTTTAACACACACTGAGAGTTTCCGCTTAATGCCATCAACCGTTCCTGAAGCATTTTTGTCATGCATCCGCTTGACAACCTGTTTGGGCATAGTGTGTTTCGAATTAGTTCCATACACTTTCTATATATCACAATTTTTTTCCTTAATACCCTTATTTTGAATAGCAGTAGTAGTAGTAGTAGCAGTAGAATTAATAGTAGCAGTCTAAGCTTTAGTGGTAATAGTAGTGATAGAAGTAGTAATAATAGTAACAGTAGTAGTAGTATGAGTAGATGCAGCAGCATTAGGATGATAGTATTTTCTTTCGGTTAGTTCAACATCCCTCACAACAAGCCCTGTTAGTCTCGACTTCACAAACAAAGCTGTTCCTAAGATATTTTTGCTACACCCTTTGGACAACCTGCATAATAACGGCGTGTTGTGATTAAGTTCACCTTCCCCCTCAAAATTCCTTGATAATTTCAACTTCATACCCTTAGGTATGAAGTGATTGAAATGAAGTGAGGAAGTGAAAGCCTTATTTGATTATAAATTGAAAGGGCTTGCGCTTTTTTATAGTCGAAAGTGAATGGAGAGTAATGAACCCCCCTCTCACGCCCACCATTTCCCAAAACACATTCAATTAAAGGTTAGAGATAGCCATTTTGTTCAACGTAATTGAAAGTTCTGGATATTATGTATTTGAGGATGACAAACTCCCAGAACCCCCGGGGCAAAGGTTGTAAGTTATGCCCAGGGGGCATATAAGGTTTTCATAAAATAGCGTTGTCGTAAAAACTTCAAAAGGGGCTCATTCAATTGAAAATTGAGAGGGCTAGTGCCTTTTTTAATAGTTGAAAGTGATTGGAGAGCTACTAACGCCCTTCTCACGCCCATCCTTTCCCCAAACACATCAAGATTTTGAGATAGCCATTTTGTTTAACGTAGTTGAAAGTTCTGGAAATTGGTCTTTGAGGATGACAACCCCCCTCGCAGCCCTTAGGATAAGGGTTGTAATGTATTCCCTTTGGGCATATAAGGTATTTATAGAAAGCGTTGTCGTAGAAACTCAAAAAGGACTCACTCGATTGGAAACTGAAAGGCCTAGTGCCCTTTTTAATTGTCGAAAGAGATTGGAAGGCTTGACATTTTTATAGTAAAGATCGATGTGGGTACAATGTATAATTTTCTATTTATTTTTTTCTGTTTAGACCAGGGCACTTCGTATCGAAGGATTTGTCGTAGGAACTTCGAAAAGGGCTCATTCGATTGAAAATAGAAAGGGCTGGTGCCCTTTTTAATAGTCAAAACTGATTGGAGGGCAACTTGTCCCCCTTCTACGCCCACCCTTCCATTTGCCTAGTATGTTTAAAAGCTAAATGTTGCCTTAAGTTTGATTAAATTAAAATGAACTGTGTTAATGCTAATCCTCAATAAGGCATCTCAGCAGTATCCCAAGAACGACTGAGGGTATTATGTTAAAACTTTCGGGGCTACTTCTGCTCTTAAAATTTACCCAAATCAAAATAGCGTAAGTGTATGCAAGCTATCAAAGAAAGTAAACACATTTTTTTACGAATGGTATCAAGTTTTCCATTTCAGGTCAACTAGAGGAGGTATGAAACTAAATTAAACACTGCTATTTGTGTCCAGATATTTTAAAAGGGTGTATGTTGTTAAAAATTGCTGAAAAATTTTCTCCAGCATACAAATAGCAGGCCAAACTATACAGTCTTAAAAAAACGAAAAGATTTAAAGTATTATTTTCTTTTTCCCTGAAAAGACTATGTCAATATAAAACGAACGAAATTTAATTAAAAAACTTTCCACAGTAAGTTTTTCAAAGAAATGTAAAGAACTCCAGTAAACCAAAAATTAGCAAAAACAAACTCAAATAATCTACCAACCGTGAAACTACCACAAATCAACATCGATAAACAAATGAAACCAAAACGAACAGAAATTACAATAAATAACCGAGTCAAACTCAAAACCAGCAGAAACTAACATGAGATGGGTTTAAAACCCCTATGCCTTCCCAAGGCCAGAACATAATTTGCGCTTTACTGAAAAAAACACAAATGAATGTGAATTGTCAGTTTAATATACATACACTGATATTTAGTGATCAAAATATTAATATTATTTGATTTATTGAAGTTATAAAAGTAAATACATTTATATTTTTTCAGTAAAGTGCAAATTTTGTTCTGGCATTGGGAAGCCATAGGGGTTTTGCGCCCAACTCATGTTAATTTCTGCTCTTTTTGAGTTTGACTCGGCTATTTATTGTAATTTCTGTTAGTTTTGTTCGTTCGTTTTGTAATTCCTATCGATGCTGATTTGTGGTAGTTTGACGCTTGTTAGATTATTTGATTTTATTTTTACTCATTGTTGGTTTAATGGAGTTATTTACTTTTCCTTGAAAAACTTATTTTGTGGAAACAGTTTTTTTTAATTAATAGCATTGATATATCTGGTTGTCATCATACTAGCTGACTCAATCTTTTTTTATTGATTTTGCTTTATGGATGCTGTCAAATTGAGCTTTGGACCGTCATTGGCCGATGCTTCCCCTGATTTCTTGCCGTCCCCCAAGGCCTGCAAGAGAGGTGACTTTACTTTTTGTGGGTTTATATGTCTTATGCCTAGTTAAAAAAAAAAGCAAGTCAGATTCTAGGGAATGAAGGTTCAAGTGAGTTAGTTAAGAGTGCAATTTCACGTTTAAGTTTATGTTGGTCAATAATAGTGAGTTATATCTTCTAAGCCCAGTTTTGGTTCTTCCTCTAACCCGGTTACGGTTTGTCTGAGAATTTTTAAACGAGTTTTAAATACATATTGTGCAGTGAGACCTTCGTTAATACTCCCGTGCTATATATATCCCCCCCCCCCGCATATAGTACATAGCAATGTCCTTTATTGATTATGCCACGTTATTTCAGAGTGAGAAGAAATTATACCGAGGATGGAACCAATCAGAGTTGAATTTAATAGTGAAAAAGGAGGATACGCTGACGAAGTGGATCCAGCTTTTACTTTGCCAGAGAGTACAGAGGACGTAGAAATGCCCAGAAAAGACCCTTTAAGGGAAAAAGATATGCCACAAGAACTGACAACAGATCCTATTATAAATATACCATATATTGATACAGAAATAAACGAAGAACGTGAACTAGTTGGGACACCTTTGCAGGAAGCAGGAAGAGAATTTACACGAGAAAGTGGAGGCTATGAGGATGAACTGGATGAAGACATGATGAGTAGTAATGAAAGTGAAATGATAGAAAGTAATTACGAAGCCAAAAGACAAAAAAGCGCAGCAAACCAAGGACTGGTTAAAAATACATCTCGTAGGAATGAATAGTACGTCATATATAAATTTGTGGAAGCTATATTATTTTTTATTATCAGTTAAAACGAGAAAAATAAATGTGTTTCTGTTTGTAAATAAGTTATTTTACTACACTGGAGTAGAGGGCAAGGTATTACTCCGTACCGGAGTGACGTCAGACCACTCTCTGCAACCACACGCCTATTTCTAGGCCAATCAGAGAGCTACAATACTAACTGGAGTGATATCAGACCAGACTTCCAGACCTGCCTGAGGAATTTTAGCATGGACTTGCTTAATAGGCCCAAGAGGTCTTATCAACCGCTCATAGCAACCACAACTAATATAAGGAAGAATTATTAAAACCTAGATTTATGATGTTTCTAAGTGTAATAGATACAGAAGGGAATGATTATGGCTTCACCTAAGCTGAGAGATGAAGCCTATAGATTCTATTGTATAAGTGATATGTAATTTAAAATTCTTTAGGATGAGATATAAATTCAGGAATTTACACAACTCTATTTAAATTTGTCAATGCACAGTTGTCGACACACAAAGGAAGAGTCAGAAATAACTAGACATTTTAGGGGATTATTTGGGCGAAACAGATTGAATCATTTTAGGGGATTATTTGGGCAAAACAGATTGAGTCATTTTAGGGGACTATTTGTGTGAAACAGAGTGAGATATTTTAGGAGAGTATTTGTGCAAAGCAGATTGAGAGAGATTATTTGGGCGAAACAGATTAAAACATTTTAGGGGACTGTTTGGATGAAACAGATTGAGACATTTCAGAGAGATTATTTTGGCGAAACAGATTGAGACATTTTAGGGGACTATTTGGGAGAAACAGATTAAGACATTTTAGGGATTATTTGGACAGTAAAAAGTTAGAACTTTTAGGTTGTGGTCGCTTTAATACATAAGTTCCAATTTTCAATATATAGGCTCCATTAAGAGTTATAAATGTGTAGGAAAAAAGTTATCAGAATGTCGTTCAGACCTCATCTTTTGAGGGTTGGACAAGCGAACGAATTAAACGTTCAATTCTGACAGTTTATTGCTTAACACTATAAAATATGATAATTTAGAATGTTATCATTTTAAAAGTCCTCCATGGCCTAAATATTTCCTGATTAAGACTTCTTTCTTTACTAACCTTAGACACTTCCACTACAGCTGTTCTTGCAAACATCTAGCAGTAAAATCAATATTAAAAAGAAAATTATCATTATCCTTCAATCACTTCATCTTTAAATCTATTCAATGCAGAAAATGCGATACAGACTGAAGACGGTCGTGAAACGCTGAATTGTTCTTAAATAATGGACGAACTATAGACACAGAAAACATCGAATTGTCTCTTCTGGTATTTGACACGAGATTCTTGCGTGCACATAGAATTGGAGCAATTATTTAATTAAGAACATATACATCTTTTTGTACCTATAATGTAATTAGAATGAAGTGTTTTTTATGATAGTAATAAAGATTTTTAGCAGTCCTTAGCCATTACCAGAAAGCCAAACCCCTAAATAAGGGGTATATAAATATTTTAGGGGACTATTTGGGCAAAACAGATTGAGACATCTTAGGGGATTATTTGTGCGAAGCAGATTGAGAGAGATTGAGAAAGATTATTTGGGCGACACAGATTGAGACATTTTAGGGGACTATTTGAGTGAAACTGATTGAGACATATTTGGGGGCTATTTGGGCAAAACAGATTGAGACATTTTATGGATTATATGGACAGGAAAAAGTTAGAACTTCAAGGTTGTGGTCGCTTTAATGCACAAGTTCCAATTTTAAATATAGATGCTCCAATAAGAGTACTAAATGTGTAAGAAAAAAAGTTATCAGAACGTCTTCCAGACCTCATCTTTTGAGGGTTGGACAAGCGAACGAATTAAACGTTCAATTCTGACAGTTTATGGCTTAACACTATAAAATATGATAATTTAGAATGTTATCATTTTAAAAGTCCTCCATGGCCTAAATATTTCCTGATTAAGACTTCTTTCTTTACTAACCTTAGACACTTCCACTACAGCTGTTCTTGCAAACATCCAGCAGTAAAATCAATATTAAAAAGAAAATTATCACCATCCTTCAATCACTTCATCTTTAAATCTATTCAATGTAGAAAATGCGATACTGACTGTAGACGGTTGTGAAACGTTGATTTCTCTTAAATAATGGACGAACTATAGACATAAAAAGATTGAGACATTTTAGGGGACTATTTGGGTGAAACAGATTGAGAAATTTTAGGGGACTATTTGGGCGAAACAGATTGAGACATTTTATGGATTATTTGGACAGGAAAAAGTTAGAACTTCTAGGTTGTGGTCGCTTTAAATACACAAGTTCCAATTTTCAATATAGAGGCTCCATTAAGAGTTATAAATGTGTAAGAAAAAAGTTATCAGAACGTCTTTCAGACCTAACCTTTTGAGCGTTGGACAAGTGAACGAATTAAATGTTCAATTCTGAAACTTTTTTGCTTAACATTATCAAACATGACAATTTAGAATGTTATCAATTTAAAAGTTCCCTATGGCCCAAATATTTCCTGATTATGACTTCTTTATTTACTAGCCTTAGACACTTCAACTTCAGCTTTTCTTGCAAACATCCAGCAATAAAATCAATATTAAGAAGAAAATTATCACCATCCTTCAATCACTTCATCTTTAAATCTATTCAATGCAGAAATGCGATGCTGACTGAAGACTTTCGTGAAACATTGAATTGTTCTTAAATAAAGGACGAACAATGGCTCAGGAATTTTTTTTTTCGCAGAGTATGGTTAATTGTTCTTAAATAATGCACGAACTATAGACATAGAAATTAAATTTTAGGTGAATCTACAGGGGATTATTTGGACGAAACAGACTGATGGTTTTCTTTTCTTTGAATATTCTCGCTTACATATTTAACCAATTTATAGGACTCATGTATCCAAGAATAAAGCTTCAAGATATGTCGGCTTTTCACTATTTTATTCCCTTCTAGTTATACATGGAAATGCGTGGTGTTTCTTCGGAATTATCTGTCTATAGACTACAAGTGGTAACAGACATACTTTATTTTTAAATTATTCTTTTTTGAATTTTGGAAAAAAAATATTAGCATATTTAACCCTTTATTACTTCCTTTCAGTTAGACATGGAAAGGTAGGGTGTCTTAGGAATTATCTGTGTACAGGCTGAAAGTGGTAAAAGACAAACTTTATTTATAAATTATTCTTTACTATTTTGGAAAAAAATATTAGCATATTTGACCCTAAATACTGTACCAACATTTTTTCCCGGATATGTCTGATAACATTCACAAAATTCAAGTATAACAGTGGATAAATCCGTTATCAACATCATTTGTCGGTTATATCGGATGAAATTGAGAAAATACATACATACACACACACAAACACACACACACATACACATACACACACACACACACCAAAACACACACACTCTCAAACACACTCAATATCTTAACCATACATTCACACCAATACTTACATACACACTCTCACTGACTTTCTCCCACATATTGACACAAATACACAAACACACACAAACACAAAAATAAAAAAAATAAAAATATCTCACACAAAATAACAAACACACACACAAAAAAAAACAAACAAAAAAAAAAAAAAGAACAAAAAAAAACACACAGACACAAAAACAAAACCACGAACGCAACTACAAACACACATAAACACACACATAGATATACAAACACACACACACACACACACACACACACACACACACACACACACACACACACACACACTTTTTTGACGGATACCTAAGATAACATTATCAAAATATAAGTTTCAGAGTGAACAAATCATTTATCAACATCCTTTGTCAGGATATTGATAAATCGGATAAAATTAGATTATCAGATAAAATTGACAAAATCTAAGTATCAAAGTGAATAAATTTACGAACAACATCATTTATTGGATACATCCGAGAACATTATCAAAATCTAAGTATCAGAGTGAATAAATCCTTTATTAAAATCTTTTCTCAGATACGTCAGATAACATCATCCAAATCCAAATATCAGAGTAATTAAATTCTTTATCAACATCCTTTGTTGGTTACATCGGATAACATTATCAAAATCTAAGTATCAGAGTGAATAAATCATTTATCAACATCCTTTGTCAGATACATCGGATAAAATTGACAATATCTAAGTATCAGGGTGAATAAATTCATTAGAAACATCTTTTATTGGATAAAATGGATAACATTATCAAAATCTAAGTATCAGAGTGAATAAATCCTTTACAAACATCATTTGTTGGATACATAGGATAACATCGGCAAAATATAAGTATCAGATTGAATAGATTCTGTATCAATGTCATTTGTCAGATACGATTGATAGAATTCACGAAATGCAATTATAAGAGTGAATAAATCCTTCATCAAGAACATTTGTCGGATACTTTGGATAACATTGAAAAAATCTAAGTATCACAGTGAATAAATTCTTTATCAACAACTTTTGTCGGATACGTCAGATAACATTATCAAAATCTATGTATCAGAGTGATTAAATTCTTCATGAACATCTTTAGTCACTTATAACGGATAATATTGACAAAATCTAAGTATCAGACTAAATAAATCATTTATCAACATCTTTTGTCGGATACATCAGATGACAATCATAAAATCTAAGAATCAGATTTAATAAATTCTTTATCAACATCTTTTGTCGGATACATAGGATAACATTGAAAAAATCTAAGTATCAGAGTGAATAGTTTAGTTATCAACATCTTTTGTCGGATACATCACATAACAATCACAAAATCTAAGTATCAGAATGAATAAATTATTTATCAACGTCCTTTGACAGATACGTTTGATAAAATTATCAAAATCTAAGTTTCAGAGTGATTAATTCTTTACCAACGTCTTTGTTGGATACATCGGATAACATTGACAAAATCTAAGTATCAGTGAGAATAAATCATTTATCAACATCCGTTGTAGGATACGTCGGATAAAATTGACAAAATCTAATAATCAGATTGAATAGATTCTTTATCAACATCCTTTGTCGAATACATAGGATAACATTGACAAAATCTAAGTATCAGAGTGAATAGATGCGTTGTCAACATCTTTTGTCGGATACATCACATAGCATTCACAAAATCTAAGTATCAGAGCAAATAAATTCCTTATGAACATCCTTTGTCAGATGTATTTGATAACATTCACAAAATCTAAGTATAAGATTGAATGAATTGTTTATCAATATCATTTGTCCGATACGTTGGATAAGATTGACAAAATCTAAGTATCACAGTGAATAAATTCTTTATCAACATCTAGTGTCAGATATGTCAGATAATATTATCAAAATCTAAGTATCAGAGTGATTAAATATTTATCAACGTCTTTTCTTGGATACATCGGATAACATTCACAAAATCTAAGTATCAGAGTGAATAAATTCTTTATTATCTTCATTTGTCCGATACGTTTGATAAAATTGACAAAATCTAAATATCAGAGTAAATAAATTCCTTATCAACATCCTTTTGATGAATACGTCTGAAAAAGTTCACAAAATCTAAGCATCAGAGTGAATAAATTCATTATACAGATCTCTTATCGAATACATCGGATAACATTATCAAAATCTAAGTATCAGAGTGATTAAATTCTTCATCAACATCTTCTGTCAGATACATCAGATAACGTTGACAAAATCTAAATATCAGAGTGAATATATTCCTTATCAACATATTTTGTCGGATATGTCAGTGAACATTGACACAATCTAAGTATCAGAGTGAATAAATTCGCTATCAATATCTTTTGTCGGATAAGTCAAATTAAATTGACAAAGTCTAAGTATCAGATGGAATAAATTCTTTATCAACATCTTTTGCCACAACGGATAACATTGATGAAATCTAAGTGTCAGAGTGTCAAAAGTTAGTTTAATTTAGGTTCACTTAGAGTGGTACACCACTTTATGTTCAAGAAAGAATAATTCAAAAAAGAATAAATTAAAAATTAAATTTGTCTTTTACCACTTGTAGCCTATATACAGATAATTCCTAAGAACACCCTACCTTTACATGTCTAAATGAAAAGAAATAATAAAGGGTTAAATATGCTAATATTTTTTTCAAAACACAAAAAGAATAATTTGAAAATAAATTTTGTCTTTTACCACTTGTAGCATATACACAGATAATTCCTGAGAACATCCTACCTTTCTATGAGAACATCCTCACTGGGAGGAAATAAAATACTGAAAAGCCGACATATCTTGAAGCTTTATTGTTGGATACATTAGTCCTACTAAGGGTTAAATGTCCTAATATTTTTTCCAAAGTTTAAAAAAGAATAAATTAAAAATAAAGTTTTTCTTTTACCACTCGTAGTCTATATACAGATAATTCCTAAGGACACCCTATCTTTCCATGTATAACTGAAAAGAAATAAAATACAGAAAAGCCGACATATTTTGAAGATTTATTGTTGGATACATGAGTCCTATAAAGGGTTAAATATCTTAATATATTTATCCGAAATTTAAAAAAGAATAAATTAAAAATATAGGTATGTCTTTTACCACTTGTAGTCTATACACAGATAATTCCTAAGAAGACCCCACCTTTCCATGTATAACTAGAAGGGAATAAAATAGTGAAAAGCCGACGTATCTTGAAGCTTTATTCTTGGATATATGAGTCCTATAAATGGGTTAAATATATAAGTAAGAATATTTAAAGAAAAGGAAACCATCAGTCTGTTTCGTCCAAATAATCCCCTGTAGATTCACCTAAAATTTAATTTCTATGTCTATAGTTCGTGCATTATTTAAGAACAATTAACCACACTCTGCGAAAAAAATCTTTCCTGAGCCAGAGTTCGCCCTTTATTTAAGAACAATTCAACTTTTCACGAACGTCTTCAGTCAGTATCGCATTTTCTACATTGAGTAGATTTAAAGAAGAAGGGATTGAAGGATGGTGATAATTTTCTTCTTAATTTTTATTTTGTTGCTGGATGTTTGCTATAAAAGCTGAAGTTAAAATATCTAAGTCTAGTAAATAAAGAAGTCATAATCAGGGAACATTTAGGCCATGGTGAACTTTTAAATGATAAAGTTCTAAATTGTCATATTTGATAATTTTAAGCAAAAAAGTGTTAGAATTCATCCTTTAATTTGTTTGTGCGTCCGACTCTCAAAAGATGAGGTCTGAAAGACGTTCTGATAACTTTTTGCTTACACATTTATAACTCTTAATGGAGCCTTTATATTGAAAATTGGAACTTGTGCATTAAAACGATCACAACCTAGAAGTTCTAGCTTTTTCCTGTTCAAATAATCCAGAAAATGTCTCAATCTGTTTCGCCCAAACAGTCCCCTAAAATGTCTCAATCTGTTTCACCCAAATAGTCCCCTTAAATGTCTCAATCAGTTTCGCCCAAATAGATCTCTCAATCTCTCTCAATCTTCTTCGCACAAATAATCTCCTAAACTGCCTCAATCTGTTTCGCCCAAAAAGTCCCCTAAAATATTTATAAACCCCTAATTTAGGGGTCTGGCTATCTCGTAATGGCTAAGGACTGCAAAAAATCTTTATTTCTATCATAAAAAAAATACTTCATTCTAAACAGATTGTAGGTACAAAAAGGCTATATAGGTCCTTAATTAAATAATTATTCAAATTCTATTTGCACGCAAGAATGTCGTGTCAAATTCCAGAAGAAATAATTTGATGTTTTCTGTGTCTATAGTTCATCCATTATTTAAGAACAATTCAGTGTTTCACGAACGTCTTCAGTCTGCATCGCTTTTTCTGCATTGAATAGATTTAAAGATGAAGTGATTGAAGGATGGTGATAATTTTCTTCTTAATATTGATTTTGTTGCTGGATTTTTGCAATAAAAGCTGAAGTTGAAGTATCTAAGGTTAGTAAATAAAGAAGTCATAATCAGGAAACATTTAGGCCATGGGGAACTTTTAAAACGATAACATTCTAAATTGTCATATTTGATATTTTTTAAGCAAAAAAGTGTCAGAATTGAAAGTTTAACTTGTTCGCTTGTCCAACTCTCAAAAGATGAGGTCTGAAAGAAGCTCTAGTAACTTTTTCTTACACATTTATAACTCTTAATGGAACCTCTATATTGAAAATTGGAACTTGTGTATTTAAAGCGACCACAACCTAGAAGTTCTAACTTTTTCCTGTCCCAATAATTCCTAAAATGGCTCAATCTGTTTCGCCCAAATATTCCGCTAAAATGTCTCGGTCTGTTTCGCCCAAATAATCCCCTAAAATGTCTCAATCTGTTTCGCACAAATAGTCCCCTAATATGTCTCAATCTGTTTCGCCCAAATAATCTCTCTCAATGTCTCTTAATCTGCTTCGCACAAATAATCCCTAAAATGTCTCAATCTGTTTAACCCAAATAGTCCCCTAAAATGTCTCAATCTGTTTCGCCCTAAGAATCCCCTAAGATGACTCAATTAGTTTCGCGCAAATAATCCCCTAAAATGTCTAGTTATTTCTGACTCTTCCTTTGTGTATCGACAACTGTGCACTGACACATTTAAATAGAGTTGTGTAAATTCCTGAATTTATATTTCGTCCTAAAGAATTTTAAATTATATATCACTTATAAAATAGAATCTATAGAATCTACAACATAGAAACATCTTAAATCTAGGTTTTAATAATTCTTCCTTATAAAAGTTAAGGTTGCTATGAGCGATTGCTAAGACCTCTCGGGCCTATTACGCAGATCATTGCTAAAATTCCTGGAAGTCAGGTCTGATGTCACTCCGGTTAGCATTGTAGCTCTCTGATTGGACTAGAAATAGGCGTGGGGTTATAGAAAGTGGTCTGACGTCACTCCAGTTTGGAGTAATACCTTGCCCTCACTGGTTTGACATAATCATAGGCAGCGCAATAGCAATGCCTAAATAGAGAACGATGTTGGCACAAAATATATTTTTTTTTCGGTTTGTCTATTTTTAGACCAGAGCATTCCTTACAGAAGGAGTAGTCTTAGAAACTTTTAAAGGGGCTCATTCGATTGGAAATTGAGAAGGCTAGTGCCTTTTTTAATAGTCGAAAGCAATTGAAGGGCAAACAGCCCCTCTCCCCCACGTCTCTCGTTTCCCCATACACATCCAATCCCAATTTTGAGAGAGCAATTTTGTTCAGCGTAGTAGAAGGGTCCCGAAACTATATAATTTAGGATGACAACCCTCTAAAACCCTCAAGGCAAGGGTTTTATGTTATGCCCTGAGGACATATAAAGTTTTTTAAAGAAAGGGTGGTCGTATAAACTTTGGAGGGGGCTCATTGGATTGGAAATCAGAAGTTCTAGTCTTCTTTCTAAGAGTTAAAGTGATTGGAGGGCTGTTACCTCCCCCCCATATATGCACGTCATATTTTCCCAAAACTAGTCCAATAGAAATTTTGAGATAGCCATTTTATTCAAAATAGTCCAAAGATGATATGAAAAGGCTGGATCTTACGCCACAGAGACATTTCAGGTTTTTATGGAAGGGATGGTTGTATACACTTTAGAGGAGGCTCATTTGGTTGAAAATTAGAAGTTCTAGTTCCCTTTTAAGAGTCGAAAGTAATGTAGGGTAGCTATCCCCCCCCCCGACTACCCCTCATTGTTGACACAAACCCCTCAGCCCTGGAGCAAAGGTTGTAAGTTATTCCGTGGGGGGATATAAGGCTTTTATGGAATGGTTGGTCCCATAAACTTCAAATGGGGCTCATTTGATTTGAAATCGGAAGTTATAAAGCCCTTTTTAAGAGTCAAAAGTGAATTGAGAGCAATCATCCCTCCCCCTTCCCCAACGTCCATCATTTCCCCAAACACGTCAAATCAAAATTTGAAAGAGCAATTTTGTTCAGCGTAGTTGAAGGGTCCAGAAATTATGTCTCTTAGGATGACAACCCCTTACAGCCCTCAGGGTAAGTGTTTTAAGGTATGTCCATGGGGCATATAAGGTTTTTAGAGAAAGGTGGTCGTACATTCTTTGGAAGGGGCTTATTGGAATGGTAATCAGAGGTTCTTGTGCCTTTTTGAGATTCAAAGTGATCAGAAGGCAGCCCCCCCCCCCTCTACACATTATGTTTTCACGAAATGCATCCGAATGAAATTTTCAGATATTCTTTTATTCAAAATAGTCCATAGATCATGTAATAAGGCATTTGGGGTTCATAAAAATCATCCGAGCCTGAGGGCAAGGGTTGTAAACTATGCTACGGGGGCATTTGATGTTTTTATGGAATGGATGGTTGGATGAACTTTAAAGGTAGCTCATTTGGTTGAAAATTTGAAATTCTAGTTCCCTTTTAAGAGTTAAAAGTAATCGAGGACAACTAGCCCTTTTACCCCAACTGCCACTCTTTTCACCAAATGCATCTGATTGGAATTGTGAGTTAGCCATTTTGTTCAAAATGATCCAAAAAACATGTAACAATGCCTCCAGTGTTGACAAAACCCCCCAGAGCCCTGGGATAAGGGCTGTAGGTTGTGCCCTAGGGCCATATAAGGTTTTATGGAATGGGTGGTTTGTTAAGGATTAAGGACAGCTCCCAGGGCATTGGCTGTAACTTATGCAAGATGCCAATTGTTAACATATAGGATTATTTTGGAAGAAGTGTTTATATTAACTTTGGAGGCGGCTCATTCGATTGTAAATTGAAAATTCTTGTTTTTTTTTAAGAGTCAAAAGTAATGAAAGGGCAACAAGCCCTCACTTCTTTTTCCCAAAAATACATCTGGTCAAAATTATGAGATAGCCACTTCGTTCAAAGTAGTTCAAAGGCTAAATATTTATTGCTCCTGGGTCGAACCTCCGCACTCCCCCCCCAGCCTCCGGTGCAAGTGCTGTAGGTTATGCGAGTTGCTTATTGCTACTTTGATAATTTGTTTTCTTTGATACTTTGATTTACTGAATTAGGGGGAATTTTGATTTTTCTGGCGAGGGCTTTAAATTATGCACGTTGCTTGTTGTTACTTTGATACTTTGTTTACTTTGATGCTCTGTTTACTTCCACACTTCCTTTACTTTGGTACTTTGTTACTTTGATATTGTTACTTTGATACTAGTTTTAATACTTTGATGAAACTTTGATGTGATTGATTTTGAAATGGGAAATGTTGAAAAAAGTGAAAATTTGGCAATAAAAACGAATCTAAATTTAAAAATCAATCAAAATAAAAATAAAAATTTGCAATAACAATTCAAACTCAAAACGAACAGAAATTAAATAAACAATCATAGCAAACAAACATACAACAGGTACTAATATAAACGAATAAATAAATCTTAAAACAAGTAAAACTTTAATTGAATATGAAAATCAGCTTTACCATACCACTTCACCATATATAATTTCGGAGACCACACTGCCTTTCCATGACAATAAATAAAAGTTCAAATAGGGATAAAAATCCTTTTAATAGACAGTGATAACTTTCAGAAACAGTGATAAAATTTCACAAAAGAATACTAGATATTTCGGTCTGAGGATTTCGGTCTGATTCGGTTTACTACTGATGACGGTCACTGCTTATGTGACCGAAATACCTAGTATTTTTTTGTGAAATTTTATCACTGTTTGTGAAAATTATCACTGTCTATTAAAAGGATTTTATTCCTATTTGAACTTTTATTTATCACTTTACCATAGGCTATATCCTGAGACTCGGCGACAAACTTGGAAGAGTTTATACAAATACAATCTCTCTGTTTCTTTCAAAAATCAACTAAAGGTTGACCGTTTTTTCAATTATGGAAAAGATAAAACTAACTCTACACTGGGTAGTGGTGTTTACAGAGTCCCGTTCTCTTGTGGAGGGTTTTACATTGGTAGGACCTGTCAATAGCTGGGGGAACGACTGCATGAACACAAGATTTCAATATACAAATCTCTGAGATGTGAAAATAAGAATGATGATTTTGATTCTGCCTTGGCCCTCCACATGTTTTAAATTCCAGATCATTTAGCTCTTTTTGATGAGTCAACTTTAATATCCACAGCTAACGACTTATCACACTCTTATAGGAAGGCAATTGAAATCAAAGAGTACAATACAGAAACATTGCTTTAAACAGATATAGCGGAGATATTCCTATAAACCCAATTTACGATAACTAAACATTATGAGATTTAGATAACGTTTTTCATTAGTTTAGATCAAGATCGTTTGACCGCACTACTAATAAAACTCAGTAGGCAAGCCAAGTCAAACATTAGGCAGAGAATTCTTCTCATTTATTCTGGCTTGGCTTTTTGTTTGTTTGTTTCGGTGTTTTTTCTGCTCTGTTCGAGGTTACTTCAAAACATTTCGCTTCTTTTCTCCACTGTCTGACATTACCCTCGTTTTCTCGGCTATTCTTTTTTTTATTATTGTACTTTTTTCTGTTAGTCCTGCGTCATGTACAGCCAGTGTGGTCTTAGAATACATGAGTAGTCATAGTGTTGTGTCCATGGCCATAATTAGCAGATTAAATAAAAAAAAATCAACAGAAAGTAAGGACCTACGTTAAAGCTTAAAACAAACATAAAATTATTACGTATATGAGAGGAGTTGCCCACTCCTCAATAATGTTAAAATATAACGCAATAACCTCGCTCTTAACGCCCTGGTTTAAAAGAAAAGACAAAAAGTCAAACTTTTGCGTAAAAAACGATGTATTGAGGAGGGAGAAACCCTCTTCACACACGCAACAATTTATGTTCGCTTTAAGTTTTAATTTTGCTTCTAAGTTTCAGTTGAAAAAAACTTGCTCCCCTCCACACAAAAATCTTCTAAACAATTAAATCGTGGTGAAAATTTAACGGTCAATTACCATCAACATCCCCACATGTCAAATTGCGCCGGCAAAGAGAAAGTAATACTAATAAAAATAATTTCATATAGGAATTCTGGCAAATCCCCCCGTTACAAAACTTTCCCTGAAACTTTAACCCCCCGGAAACTTTTCTCTCCATGGAAAATTCTCCCCATAGAAAATTATCGAGCAGAAAATTCACCCTCCCTCCACTCGAAAAATGTATGCATACTGCCCAATAACAAAGGCTATACGTAAACAATGGGTAGCCTAAATTTGATAAATTTAAGACCTTTTGCCAGACGCTGTTGTGGGTCATGTTATACCCAAATGTATAGTTACTGGACCTTTCAACTATGTTGAATAATATGGCTATCTAAAAATAATGATCAAACGACATTAGCGAATAAAGGGCGTAAGAGGGGGCTAGTTACCCTCCAATATTTTTGGTCATTTAAAAAGAGCACTAGAACTTTTGATTTCCGTTCAATGAGCCCTCTTCCAATATTCCAGGACTACTAGTTCAATACTATAAAACTGGGAGGAAAAACACGCATCCATAATGTTTCTTCTGGCAAAAAAAAATTGCAAATTCCACATTTTTGAAGACGGAAGCTTGAAATCTTTTTAATAGGGTTTTCTGATACGATGAATCTGACGATTTGGTTGTCATTAAGATTTCTTGACTATTAGTCACCTTTTTCGAAAATCAGACAATTTTTCTCAGGCTCGTAGCCATTGATGGGTAAAACTAAACTTAAACAATCTTAAATATATTGTAATCACCATAATCAGCCGATTTTTTCTTATTTATCTATTGGTACCATAATTCCGTTTTTTCAGAGTCTTGGTTACTAATGAGCCACGTCGCTCCTTACTTACAATAGTTACTTCGAAGTGTTTAATAACTGTCCTGTTTCTCCTATATTTAAAGTGTTTTAATCCATAATTATAAACTTATTAATTTTTCAATATTAAAAATGACCAAAACACACTGGCTTATCATAGGCAGCGCAGTAGCGCTGCCTAAATAAAGAACGATGTTGGCACAATGTATTATTTTTTTTCTTCCATACCAGGGCTTTTAGTATCGAAGGAATTGTCGTAAAAACTTGGAAAAGGGCACATTCGATTGGAAATTGGAACGGCTAGTGCCCTTTTTAATAGTCGAAAGTGATTCGAAGGCAACTAACACCCCTTCCACGCCCACCATTTCCCAAAACACGTCCAATCAAAATTTTGAGACATTTTGTTCAGCGTAGTTGATTTCCAAACAGAAAATATGTTTTTTGAGGAGGACACTCCCCACAGCACTCAGGGCGAAGGTTGTAAGTTATGCCCTGGGGGCATATAAGGCTTTTATAGAAAGCGTTGTCGTAGAAACTTCAAAAAGGGCTAGTTCAATTGGAAATTCAAAGGGATAGTGCCATTTTTAATAGTCGAAAGTGATTGGAGGGCAACCAACCCCCTCTCACGCCCACCTTTCCCCAAACACATTCAATCAAAATTTTGAGATTGCCATTTTGTTCAACGTAGTTGAAAGTTCTGAAAATTCAATCTTTGAGGATGAGCCCCCCCCCCCCCACAGCCCTTAGGGTAAGGGTTATAAGTTATGCCCAGGGGGCATATAAGGTTTCTTATAGAAAGCGTTGTCATAGAAACTTCAAAAACGGCTCATTTGATTGTAAATTGAAATGGCTAGTGCACTTTTTAATAGTCAAAAGTGATTGGAAGGCAACTAACACCTCTTCCACGCCCACCATTTATCCAAACACATCCAATCAAAATTTTGAGATAGTCATTTTGTTCCACGCAGTTGAAAGTTCTGAAAATTATACTTTTGAGCAGGACACTCCCCCCACAGTCTTCAGGGCAAGGATTATAAGTCATGCCCTGGGGGCATATAAGGGTTTTATTGAAATCTTTGTCGTAGAAACCTGAAAAAGGGCTCATTCGATTGGAAATTCAAAAGGCTAGTGCCCTTTTTAATAGTCAAAAGTGATTTGAAGGCAACTAACCCCCCTCTCACGCCCACCTTATCCCCAAATACATCCAATCAAAGCTTTGAGATAGTCATTTTGTTTAGCGTAGTTGAAAGTTCTGGAAATTAGGTCTTACAGGATGACAACCGCCCTCACAGCCCTTAGGGAAAGGTTGTAATTGATGCCCTGGGGGCATATAAGGTGTTTATAGAAAGCGTTGTCATAGAAACTCAAAATGGCTCATTCGATTGAATATTGAAAGGCATAGTGCCCTTTTTAATAGTCAAAAATGATTGGAAGGCTTGAAATTTTTATAGTAAAGATCGATGTGGGCATAATGTTTGATTTTTTGTTGTTGTTTAGATAAGAGAATTTTGTATCGAAGGAGCTGTCGTAGGAACTTCGAAAAGGGCTCATTCGATTGAAAATAGAAAGGGCTGATGCCTGTTTTAATAGTCGAAGGGATTGGAGGGCAACTATTCCCCCTCTCACGCCCGCCTCTCCATTTGCCTGTATGTTTAAAAACTAAATGTTGCCCTGGGGGTATATAAGGTTTTTATTGAAATCTTTGTCGTAGAAACCTGAAAAAGGGCTCATTCGATTGGAAATTCAAAAGGCTAGTGCCCTTTTTAATAGTCAAAAGTGATTTGAAGGCAACTAACCCCCCTCTCCCGCCCACCTTATCCCCAAATACATCCAATCAAAATTTTTAGGTAGCCATTTTATTCAACGTAGTTGAAAGTTTTGGAAATTATGTCTTTAAGGATGACAACCCCTCCCCCTCACAACCCTCAGAGCAAGGGTTGTAAGTTATACCCTGGAACATATAAGGTTTTAATAGAAAGCGATATTGTAGAAACTTTATAAAGGGCTTATTAAATTGGAAATTGAAAGGGCTAGTGCCCTTTTTGATAGTCTAAAGTGATTGAAGGGCAACTAACTTCCCTCTCAGGCCTACCATTTCCCCAAACACATCCAATCAAAATTTTGAGATATCCATTTTGCTCAACGTAGTTGAAATTTCTGGAAATCAGGTCTTTTAGGATGATAACCCCCTCAGAGCCCTCTGTGCAAGGGTTGTAAGTTATGCCTTGGGGTATATGCGGTTTATATAGAAGGTTGTATTAGAAATTTCAAAAAAGGCTCATTTGATTTTAAATTGAAACGGCTTGTGGTTTTTTTAATAGTCGAAAGTGAATGGAGAGTAATTAACCACGCCCAACATTTCCCCCAACACATTCAATCAAAGTTTATAGATAGCAATTTTGTTCAACGTAGTTGAAAGTTCTGGAAATTATGTATTTGAGGATGACAAACCCCCCAGATCCCCCAGGGCAAAGGTTGTAAGTTATGCCCTGGGGGCATATATGGTTTTTATAGAAAGCGTCGTCGTAGAAAATTCAAAAAGGGCTCATTCGATTGAAAATTGAAATGGCCAGTGCCCTTTTTAATAGTCGAAAGTGATTGGAAGGCAACTAACACCGCTTCTACGCCCACCATTTCCCCAAACATATCTAATAAAAAATTTAAGATATCGATTTTGTTCCACGCAGTTTAAAGTTCAGGAAACTATGCTTTAGTTATGCCGTAAGTTATGCCGAGGGGGCATGTAAGGTTTTTATAAAATAACGTTGTCATAAAAACTTCAAAAGGGGCTCATTCAATTGGAAATTGAGAGGGCTAGTGCCTTTTTATAATAGTTGAAAGCGATTGGAGAGCAACTAACGCCCACCACTCACGCCCACCATTTCCCCAAACACATAAAAATTTTGAGATAGCCATTTTGTTTAACGTACTTGAAAATTAGAAAATTAGGTCTTTGAGGATGACAACCCCCCTCACAGCCCTTAGGGTAAGGGTTGTAATTTATGACCTGGGGGCATATAAGGTGTTTATAGAAAACGTTGTCGTAGAAACTCAAAAAGGGCTCATTCGATTGGAAATTGAAAGGCCTAGTGCCCTTTGTAATAGTCGAAAGAGATTGGAAGGCTTGACATTTTTATAGTAAAGATCGATGTGGGTACAATGTATAAATTTTTTTTTTTTTTTTTTTTTTTTTTTTTTTTTTTTACCAGGGCACTTCGTATTGAAGGATTTGTCTTAGAAACTTCAAAAAGGGCTCATTCGATTGAAAATGGAAAGGGCTGATGCCCTTTTTAATAGTCGAAAATAATTGGAGGGTGACTAATCCCCCTCCCACGCCCACCTTTCCATTTGGCCATTATGTTTAAAAACTAAATGTTGCCTTAAAATTGATTAAATCAAAATGCACTGTGTTAATGCTAATTCCCGATAAGGTATATCAGCAGTATCCCAAGAACAACTGAGGGTATTATGTTCATAATCTTGGGGCTACTTCTGCTCTTAAAATTTAACCAAATCAAAATAACGTAAGTGTATGCAATTCATCAAAGAGAGTAAACAGATTTTTTTGGGAATGGTATCAAGTTTTCCATTTCAGGTCAACTAGAGGCGGTATGAAACTATATTAAACACTACTATTTGTGTCCGGATTTTTAAAAGGTTGTATGTTGTTAAAAATTGCTGAAAATTTTTCTCCAGCATAAAAATAGCAGGCCAAACTACAAAGTCTTAAAAAACGAAAAGATCTAAATTATTATTTTCTTTTTCTCTGAAAAGACTGTGTCAATATAAAACGAACAGAAAACTTTTTCCACAATAAGTTTTTTAAAGAAAAGTAAAGAACTCCATTAAACAAAAAATGCGCAAAAATAAAATCAAATAATCTACCAAGCGTGAAACTACCATAAATCAGCATCGATAAATAAATGAGACGCAAAACGAACAGATATCTTAGGCAGCGCGCTATCGCTGCCTAAGTAAATAACGATGTAGTCACAATGTGTTTTTTTTTTCTTCGACAGGCACTTTGTATCGAAGGAGTTGTCGTATAAACTTCGAAAAGGGTTCATTCGATTGCAAATTGGAGGACCTAGTGTTCTTTTAAATAGTCAAAAGTGACTGGAGGGCACCTAGCCCCCCCCCCACGCCCCTCATTCCCCCAAACACAACCAATCAAAATTTTGAGATAACCATTTTGTTCAGCGTAGTTGATTTCCAGATAGAAAATATGTTTTTGAGAAGGACACTCCCCCACAGCCCTCGGGGCAAGGTTTTTAAGTTGTGCCCTGAGGGCATATAAGGTTTTTATAGAAGGCGTTGTCGTAGAAACTTCAAAAAAGGCTCATTTGATTGGAAAATGAAAGGGCTAGTGCCCTTTTTAATAGTCGAAAGTGATTGGAGGGAAACTAGCCCCCCCACACACCCATCATTCCCCAAACACATGCAATCAAAATTTCGAGATAGCCATTTTGTTCAGCGTAGTTTATTTCCAGATAGAAAATATGCTTTTGAGGAGGACACTCCCCCACAACCCTCAGCGCAAGGGGTTTAAGTTATGCCCTGGGGGCATATAAGGTTTTTATAGAAGGCGTTGTCGTAGAAACTTCAAAAAGGCTCATTCGATTGGAAATTCAAAGGGCTAGTGCCCTTTTTAATAATCGAAAGTGATTAGGATGCAACTAACCCCCTCCCCCCACCACGCCTATTGTTCTCGCAAACACATCCAATAAAAATTTTGAGATAGCCATTTTGTTCAGCGAAGTTGATTTCAAGATAGAAGATATATTTTTGAGGAGGACACTCCCCCACAACTCTCGGGGCAAGGGTTTCAAGTTATGCCCTGAGGGCATATAAGAAGGAAGTTGGCACAAAGTACTATATTTTTTTATTTTTTTTTCCTTTACAGCAAAGCACTTCATATGGAAGGGGTAGTCATAGAAACTTTAAAAGGGGCTTGCTCAAGTGCAAATCCAGAGTTCTAGTGGCCTTTTTAATAGTCAAAAGTGATTGGAAGGAAACTAGCCCCCCCCCCCGCGCCCATCATTCCCCCAAACACATCCAATCAAAATCTTGAGATGGCCATTTTGTTCAGCGTAGTTGATTTCCAGATACAAAATATATTTTTGAGGAAGACATTCCCCCACAACCCTCAGGGCAAGAGTTTTACGTTGTGCCCTGGGGGCATATAAGGTTTTTATAGAAGGCGTTGTCGTAGAAACTTCAAAACAGGCTCTTTCAATTGGAAATTCGAGGGACTAGTGCCCTTTTTAAGAGTCGAAAGTGATTGGAGGGCAACTAGCCCCCCCCCCCCCCACGCCCATCATTTCCCCCAAATACATCGAATAAAATTTTGATATAGCCATTTTGTTCAGCGTAGTTGATATCCAGATAGAAAATATATTTTTGAGGAGGACACTCCCCCACAACTCTCAGGCCAAGTATTATAAGTTATGCCCTGGGGGCATATAAGGGTTTTATTGAAATCTTTATCTTAGAAACTTGAAAAAGGGCTCATTCGATTAGAAATTCAAAGGGCTATTACCAATTTTAATAGTCTCGAAAGTGATTTGAGGGCAACTAGCCCCCCTCTGACGCCCATCTTTTCCCCAAACACCTCCAATCAAAATTTTTAGATAGCCATTTTATTCAACGTTGTTGAAAATTTTGGAAATTAGGTCTTTAAGGATGACAAATCCTCCCCCCACAGCCCTCAGGGCAAGGGTTGTAAGTTATGCCCTGGGGCATATAAAGTTTTTATTGAAAGCGTTGTCGTAGAAACTTCAAA
This sequence comes from Artemia sp. Qi Xiang Cuo, assembly GCF_049724085.1. Taxonomy (NCBI): domain Eukaryota; kingdom Metazoa; phylum Arthropoda; class Branchiopoda; order Anostraca; family Artemiidae; genus Artemia; species Artemia sp. Qi Xiang Cuo. The sequence continues at coordinate 45,004,344 of NC_142796.1, forward strand.
AGGGCACATTCAATTGGAAATTGAAAGGGCTAGTGCCTTTTTTAATAGTTGAAAGTGATTGGATAGCGACTAACGCCCCTTTCACGCCTACCATTTTCCAAATCTTGTCCAATCAAAATTTTTTATATCCATTTTGTTCAACGTAGTTGAACGTTCTGGAAATTAGGTGTTTTAGGATGATAACCCCCACAGAGCCCTCAGTGCAAGGGTTGTAATTTATGCCCCGGGGGCATATAAAGTTTATATTGTAAGTTGTTGTATAAATTATAGGCAGCACGATCGCGCTGCCTAAGTAAAGAACGGGGACACTCGAGAACGAGACAAGAAACGGGGACTAAGTAAAGAGGAGGACACTCCCCCAAAACCCTCAGGGCAAGGGTATTTAGTTATGCCCTGGGGTGATATAAGAACGATGTTGGCACAACGTATTATTTATTAATTTTTTCCTTTAGAGCTGGGCACTTCGTATTGAAGAAATTGTCGTAGAAACTTCGAAATTTTCTCATTCAATTGGAATTTGGAGTGGCTTGTGCCCTTTTTAATAGTCAAAAGTGATTGGAAGGTGACTAACACCCCTCTCATACCCACCATTTCCCCAAACACATCCAATCAAAATTTTGAGATAGCCATGTTGTTTAACGTAGTTGAAAGTTCAGGAAATTCGGTCTTAGAGGATGACAACCACCCTAAAAGACCTTAGGATAAGGATTGTAATTTATGCCCTGGGGCATATTGGGTGCTTATAGGAAGCATTGTCGTTTCCAAAAGGGCTCATTCGATTGGAAATTAAAAAGCTTTGTGCCTTTTTTAACAGTCGAAAGGGATTGGAAGGATTGACATTTTTAGTGTAAAGATCGATGTGGGTATAATGTATTATTTTTTGTTGTTGTTGTTGTTTTGACCACGGCACTTTGTATCGAAAGAGCTGTCGTGAGAACTTCAGATATGCCTCATTCGATTGAAAATAGAAAGGGCTGATGCCCTTTTTAATAGTCGAAAGTGATTTGAGGGCAACTAACCCCCCTTTCACTCCCACCCTCCCACGCCCACCCTCCCTCACCGACCCTCCTATTTCTGCTCCTAAAATTTAACCAAATCAAAATAGCGTAAGGGTATCCAAGCTATCAAAGAAAGTAGCTATCAAAGGTATCCAAGCTATCAAATTAAACAGTACTATTTTTATCCAGATTTTTAAAAGGGTGTATGCTGTTAAAATTGCAGAATTTTTTTTCCAGCATACAAATAGCAGGCCAAACTATAAAGTCTTAAAAAACGAAAAGATTTAAATTATTATTTTCTTTTTCTCTGAAAAGACTACGTCAATATAAAACGAACAGAAATTAATTTAAAAAACTTTTTCCATAAAATATGTTTTTCAAAGAAAAGTAAAGAGCTCCATTAAACAAAAAAAGAGCAAAAATAAAATCAAATAATCTACCAAGTGTGAAACTACCCCAAATCAGCATCGATAAATAAATGAAAGTGGGATTTTCGAAAAGGGCTCATTCGATTGAAAATAGAAAGGGCTGATGCCCTTTTTAATAGTCGAAAGTGATTTGAGGGCAACTAACCCCCCTTCCACTCCCAACCTCCCACGCCCACCCTCCCACACCAACCCTCCTATTTCTGCTCTTAAAATTTAACCAAATCAAAATAGCGTAAGGGTATCCAAGCTATCAAAGAAAGTAATTTTTTTGCGAATGGTATCAAGTTTACCATTTCAGGTCAACCAGAAGTGGTATGAAACTAAATTAAACAGTACTATTTGTGTCCAGATTTTTAAAAGGGTGTATGTTGTTAAAAATTGCTGAAAATTTTTTTCCAGCATACAAATAGCAGGCCAAACTATAAAGTCTTAAAAAACGAAGATTTAGAGTATTATTTTATTTTTCTCTTAATAGACTATATGTCAATATAAAATTACTATAAATTAACTTTGAAAACCTTTTCCAAAAACCGTGTTTTTCAAAAAAAATTAAACAACTACATTAAAAAAAAAACGGAGAAGATAAAAATCTAATAATTTATCAAGAGTGAAATTACCCCAAATCAGCATCGATAAATAAATGAAACCAAAAATGAACAGAAATTACAATAATTAACGGATTCAAACTAAAAACGAGCAGAAATTAACATAAGTTGGTCAAAAAACCCCTATGCCTTCCCAAGGCCAGAACAAAATTTGCACTTTACTAAAAAAATACAAATAAATGTGCATTGTCAGTTTAATATAGATATACTGATATTTAGTAATCAAAGTGTTAATTTATTTATTTAAGTTATAAAAGTAAAAACATTTATATTTTTTAAGTAAAGTGCTAATTTTGTTCTGGCCTAGGGAAGGCATAGGGGTTTTGTGACTAACTTATGCTAATTTCTGCTCGTTTTGAGTTTGACTCGGTTAATTATTGTAATTTCTGGTCGTTTTGTTCGTTCGTTTTGTAATTCCTATCGATGCTGATTGGTAGATTATTTCACGCTTGGTAGATTATTTTATTTTATTTTTGCTCATTTTTGGTTTGGTTGATCGATGCTTCCCCTGATTTGTTGCCGTCCCCCAACGCCCGCAAGAGAGGTGACTTTACTTTTTGTGGGTTTATATGTCTTATGGCTAGTAAAAAAAAAGCAAGTCAGATTTTAATGAGTGAAGGTTCAAGTGTGATAGTTAAGAGTTCAAGTTCAAGTTCACGTTTAAGTTTATGTTGGTCAATAATAGTGAGTTATATCTTCTAAACCCAGTTTTGGTTCTTCCTCTAACCCGATTACGGTTGGGGGACGAGTTTTAAATACATATTGCAAGGTGAGACATACATTTGTACTCCCCTGCTATTTACATCCCCCCCGCGTATAGTACATAGCAATGTCCTTTATTGATTATGCCACGTTATTTCAGAGTGAGAAGAAATTATACCAAGGATGGAACCAATCAGATTTGAATTTAATAGTGAAAAAGGAGGATACGCTGACGAAGTGGATCCAGCTTTTACTTTGCCATAGAGCAAAGAGGACGTAGATATGCCCAGAAAAGACCCTTTAAGGGGAAACGATATGCCACAAGAACTGACAACAGATCCTATTATAAATATACCATATATTGATACAGAAATAAAAGAAGAACGTTGGGACACCTTTGCAGGAAGCAGGAAGAGAATTTACACAAGACTTCTAAAAGGGCTTATTAGATTGGAAATTGAAGTGGCTAGTGTCCCTTTTAATAGTCGAAAGTGATTGGAGGGCAAATAACCCTCCTCTTACGCCCATTATTTCCCCAAACACATCCAATCATCTTTTGAGATAGCCATTTTGTTTAGCGTAGTTAAAAGGACCAGAAATTATGTCTTTGAGAATGAAAAACCCCCACAGCCCTCAGAGCAAGGGTTGTAAGTTATGCCCTGGGGGCATATAAAGTTTGTATAGAAAAAGTGGTCGTAGAAACTTCGGAATGGGCTCATTGGATTGGAAATCAGATCATAAGTAGAGTAAGAGGTACCATTTTGCGTACGCCCATAGCAATTTCTATGTTACTTGCGTACGGCCATAGGACCATGTTATTTGCGGAGACATATAGGAATTTCAACGTTATTCTATAGAAGTTCTACACCTTTTCAAAGAGATTCAGAGCTCCCTCACATGGCATTATACTATGTTCCATCTTGTGCTAGTTAGGACCTTGCATAATATGTTATGAAGGACAAGTTTTTCTGACATAATTTACGTAGACTAGATTTCTATTTCATGATATACATGTCTTTTAGGGTAAATCCGTGTCAGAAAACCGGAGCGTCTTGTTTAGCTGCCAATATATTCAATTATTTTTTTTTTCGTATATATTCAAGTTTCAGATTAGAATTTTCTACAGTTTGAATAGTTCATTCATTCTACCAGTAGCAATATTTTTGCAATCATTTACATAGATATGGAATATTCTAAGCAACTTCTGGTGAGTAAAATTGTCTCATTATTATAATAAAAAGAAATCTATTTTTTTGTCTCGCCATTAAGTTAAGGAAGAATTTCCTTGCTTACGCTTTTTTTTTCACTCTGCTGTTAGCTCTTTTAAAAAGCTTCCTTCTTTTAAATATTAAACAGTCCATGTATTTAAATTTTAGTAAATATTCAAAAAAGAGGGGTAGAATAGATATCTCTTTTGAAAATGCTAAAAAAAAAAAAAAAACTTAAGCGTATAGGGTGAGATACAGGCTAGAGGACGAACCATTTATATACTCAATAATTTTTAGTTTAGGCTATGTCCAAGAGTCTTTTTCTTCCTTTTTTCGGTGATTTTAAGTATTTCGTAATTTAGGTATATAAGTTTTAAAAGCTTTGCATAAGAAAAAATATATAATTGTCAACTTTTTGTGTTTGATACTATGGAATTGAAGGTCCAATGTCCTCTGTTAATATTCTGAATAAGTAAGAATTGAGCTAGCTAATTAAATTTGTCATTTTTATTTCAAATTTTGGGGGTTTAGTACCGTGATATTCGTAATTTAGGTATATAAGTTTTAAAAACTTTGCATATATAAAAAAAGATATATAATTGTCAAATTTTCGTGTTTGATACTATGAAATTGAAGGCCTAATGCCCTCCGTTAATATTCTGTCTCTTTTGAAAATGCTAAAAAAAAAAAAAAACTTAAGCGTATAGGGTGATATATAGGCTAGAGGACGAACCCTTTATATACTCAATAATTTTTAGTTTAGGCTATGTCCAGGAGTCTTTTTCTTCCTTTTTCTGTGATTTTAAGTATTTCGTAATTTAGGTATATAAGTTTTAAAAGCTTTGCATATAAAAAAAATATATAATTGTCAACTTTGTGTGTTTGATACTATGGAATTGAAGGTCCAATGCCCTCCGTTAATATTCTGAATAAGTAAGAATTGAGCTAGCTAATTAAATTTTGTCATTTTTTATTTCAAATTTTGGGGGTTTAGTACTGTGATATTCGTAATTTAAATATACAAGTTTTAAAAACTTTGCATATATAAAAAAATATATAATTGTCAACTTTTCGTGTTTGATACTACGGAATTGAAGGCCTAACGCCCTCCGTTAATATTCTGAATAAGTAAGAATTGAGCTAGCTAATCATTTTTTCAACTTTTGGGGGTTTGATATTAAAGGGGTAGTACCCTCCCGTAAGCTAAATAGTTTGAAAACTGAAAATGATTTTTATATTTTAGAATGCCGTTGATCAATCATCGCAGCAAAAACGTGCAAAATTGAATGAAGCCCACGACAACGCTGAGACAGGAGTAATCAAGCCAAGTGCCAGCTCTACACAAACTTCTATGCAACCTGGCAGGAAATTCAAGAGGGAATGGATGCTTTCATATAATGCGTCAATCTCATCCAATCAAGATGGGGGGACACTCCTCTTCATGCTTTGCCACGGACTTCGATGTACAAGTGCAGTCAGAATTTGTAAATGTACATAATTTTTTTACTTTCCGTATTTTCAAAAATTAGGCAAATTTTCTCAAGCTCGTAACTTTTGATGAGTAAAACTTAAATTTGTTTATAATCTATTATGTAATAATCCTATTTAAGTTTTTGTCCTTAGCATTAAAAGAATTAGTAGTATTTAAAAGAGTTGCTTTTAAACACAAATAGCAAATAGCTTATCATACTTATCTAAAGATTTATAAACTTTACCGATAATTTCCCTTTTAAGCAAGATGTTTTCTAATGAAAAAATTCAATTATTTCATTAAACAAACTCTATATAAACAAATCACTATTTCACAGTTGACGGTTGAACAAACTTTCTTAAACTGGGATGTGTTTTGCACTTAGCTTTGTGCGTATTTAATCCTTTATCAAAATAAGCGATCGGGAAGGTTGAATATTAATCCAACAGGTATAATTTGAATGTTAATCGCTCGTTACAAAGTAGGTTTCAAATAACCGGATGTTTTTATCTTGGATGAAGAGATATTAACACAGGAAAAAAGGATTCTTAACAATCTAAAATGTGACAATTCAGTGTTATCAAAAACATCATTTGGGCGACACCGTTTTGGACATTTCAGCGAAACAGTTAGAGACATTTTAAAAGATGATTTTAGAATATGTTTTCGAAAAGGATTTGAGGCTGAAACTCTAGGGTCGTTATAATACACAAGTTCTATTTGAACAGTGTTGTGAAGTCCTCTACCCCAAGTCGAAAGGGCTCCAATCTTCCTACCCCAAAGGAAGCTCCAGATTCCCAAAGGTCCTCCCCGGGGCACTAAGTAGTATCATCCAGCTCTCATTCAACTAAATATACAACTAAAATGAACGTTATTTTTTCAACTTTATGAAATAATACTTATTTCACATATAAAATAAAACCTTTTTTCGACAAATTAATGAAATAGCATAGCTATTGGATGATGAAACATCTGAATTTTCAGGACCAATTTTATCACCACCAATTGAGTTCAGAGACGAACCTACATTAGTTGTAGATAATAAGGAATGGCAAGGGGGTTTTATTAACGATGTTTTTTTTGGGGATATAGCTAGCCTAGACGATTTAACTTGTGATAATGATACAATAGAGGATTCGGATTGGGTAGATAGATTTATGCATGAACATTTAGGCGATGTTACTAGTGCAAGCGAACCGGGTCCTCATAAAGAAATTAGGTTACAGGACAATGCAGGCTGGCCCGATCAATTGTCCCCAAACACCTTGGAATATGTACTAGGGGACCTCATGTCATCTCCAACCACTGCAGTTGAACAAACGGGGGGTATTGACAATTCTATGTCATCCCCCACCATTTCGCTTAATGATACAGCAACAACAATGCAAATTGTTGGGCCTAATTCTTCCGGGGACATTTTTGATGACAACTTTACTATTAGTGAATTGAGTCCTGTGCAAACAGGTGCAGGATATAAAAATATTGATATGTTCTCGGAATTACGTTAATTTTATTTTTTAGAGTCTACTCTAAGTCGCATACAAACATATAGGGTAGATTTTAACCCTCCCGAGGAAAACGCGATTGACGGGAGAATTATTTTAACAGACCCTGTGAATGTCGTCCATAGCTACATCGACAGAATTAGAGCACAAATTGAGATTCAGATTCAGAAATGGGGGGGTCAAGGGGGAGTTAAAGCATCAGTGAATCAAAAAGTTTATTTACAAAAGGGAACATCTGGGGATATTTTTTGTTTTCATTTTTCAACTGGCAACCAGACTTTTTACCCAGGTCTAAATGAATTTGAGGATTACTTTTTCAAATGGGTAAATAAATTGATATCAACTTTGGACACGTTTAATGAGAGGGGAAGTGGGTCCACCATTTTATACATTGAACACATGGATCTGAATCTCAGTAGATTTAAAAAACTTTATTTTAAGGGGGGCGGGGAGAGGTAGTCGACGAATAAATTGCCACCCAGTTTTGTCGGCTACAAGAGGGGTTCAAGGTTTCAGATTTGACACAGGGCTGCAATGCTTTAAATATGCATTTTTAGCAGCAGCCCATAAAACATTAAACAAAGATTCAACAATGAAAAATCTCGACGGACTTGCACGTAACGGTGGAAAAAATTTCCATAAAGTAAATTTTGACTTTTTAGAGTGAAAGTTACCAGTGTCTTTTAAATAAATAAGCATATTATAGAAAGCAACTTATAATCTGGAGGTGGGGAGTGTCGTTCTTCAGTATGGCACCGAATTTTTAGATGGGGGAAAAAACCAAATAAAAAAGTGGTTTTGTATTCAGTGAGGACACTGATGGTGGAAAATGTTAAAAATTGGGTATGGATTATTTATGAGCCTCCCAAAGATTTTAAATTCCTATGGTCATTTTTTCCCCGTTACAGCAATAAGTCGACTCCTATCTCAAGGCAGTCAGAAAGGGGAACGTCTCTATTGCCCCATGTGCCTTTCCCCCTTTAGATCTGAGCGAACATTCTCGGACCACATGAACCATTGCAAAATTCATGGCAATCAAAGAATTGAAATGCCGGCAGAAGGCAAAGATATTTTACAATTTAAAAATTTCCAAAATTCCCTGCTACAAGTTGATAAAATATCTTTAGATTGTGAAACAAGTCTGGTTGAGGTATCAGACCCATCAATGCCAAATATAGTCAAAGAACACAAACTAGTTGCGTGTTCCTACGCACACGCCCGTCACGATTCCAACAATAAAATGCAGTTGGAAGAGTTTTTTTTTTGTCTATGGATGAGGAGGGTAGCATGGAAAAGTTATTGGTATCTTTAATAAAAACAGCAAATGGCGCAATTTCACGATTACGTCACACCAACTACCCCGTGATATTGTCAGATAAAGAGCAACTGGCACTAGAAAAGGAGACGATTTGTTGGGTTTGTAGGGATGTTCTTACCCCAAAAGAGACAGTGCTGTACCACGATCAACTTATTGACCATATGTAAACGGGAAAAAGTATATTCTGGAGGTGGGCCGAAAATTCATGTAATTTCAAAATCATACGGCACCTTTTTCTTCATTTTTTTATAAATAACTCTATTTACTATCTAAAGTAGGTGATACCAGCATTGGCACATCTTCAAAGAAATGGAAGAGTGGATGAGGCGTGGGTGATAGACAGCTTTTCCTACAAAATCATACCTAAATCGGCAGAAAACTTGCTTGTTTTGTAATTTATGTGAACATTCACTAAAGATAATGTTAAGGACACGAATAAAAATTGCATTTTAGTGACATACGGTTTTTTCCCTAGCACGTTGAGCGAAATAGTTAGTAACAGTAAAACGACGTCGGTAGATCTACTTCCACCCATCTGAAAATAAAATTTCCATATTATTGTGCCGTTTTGTTAATGGCAAAGAGCAACAACCTTGATCACTATTATTGTTCCATGTCGAGATTCCCAGAGGAAATTACTCATTTGATTGAATCGTTTTACGACAGTCTTCACGATCGTAGTTGCACCCTCGATGAATACAGTGTTGCCAAAAAAGTGTTGGCAGAGGGAGGTTGTAAAAATGGGTTTGACTACTGCAAGCTGTATTTGTCGAGTGACGTGTTAACTCTGTTAGACATTTTGTGTAAAAAGACGTACAAAATCTATGAGGAATTTAATCTTGATTTGGGCTATTATTTTTCATCTCCTCGTCTAGTGATGGACCTCATCCTAAAAATTATTGGAGAAAAAAATGGACTAATCACGGACACTGATTAGCAGATGTTCATAGATAGGTCAATTGGGGGTGGATTTGTTTTTCATGAGGATCGTATAGTGGAAACTGATCCAACAGGAGAGAAGACGGGGACAAAATCGGATGCAGTTTTCCTTGATATGAATTCTCTCTACCCCTCGGCCATGTCCATTTATGCGCTACCTTGCGGTGACTATAAATGACTCAATGACCCTCAAGCTCCCCATTTCCCCAACATTGACGACGACAGTGTTGAGGAGAATGGACCGGTTGGATGGTTTTTTGAAATTGATGGGGAGATACCTGTCGAGCTTCAAGATTCAGTAAAGGATTTTGTTTTCCTGTGCATCAATAGACCTGTGACTAAAGACTCTTTGAGCCCTCGCAATAGGCGTTTAGTCGAGGTGGACGGATTGCATTGGTCACCTTCAAAACAAAAACTTATTGCTGATCTTCTGCCAAAAAAGAACATAGTTGTACATCATGTAGATTTAAAATGGATGTGCAACAACGCTTTCAACGTCACAAAGGTTCACAGAACACTCCAATTAAGTCAAAAACCCTATTTAGAAATATTTGTTGGCATCAGTGTCAATAAGTATTCTAAATTAAAGATGAAAAATAACTTTATAAACTTATTTTGAATTAAGTTTTCGACAAAATTTTTGAATGTTTGCACTAGAACTTGTTGTGACGCTGTGACTAATCCCAAACAATGTGCTCGAATTATTGCCGATCCAAATTACACTTCCTTCACAATCATTGGCCCGGACATGGTACTATTGAATAGGAAAAAAAGACGCATTGTCTTGAATAAAAATATTGCTGCAGGCAGCGCCATCTTGGATATCTCTAAGAAGCTCATGTTTAAATTCTACTACAATGTGGCTAGGGTACAGTGGCCGGAAAAGGGGAAGTAGAGGTCTGCTAAGGGGACAGGGATTCTCTATTGTTAAAAGTAAAAACCCCAAATCTAATTGATGATTTGGCGCACGGTGAAATTATCAGCTCACGGATGGACTACACCAATTGGGGTGGTCTTTACGTAGAGCTAGTGAAACGTCGGGCACCAAATCAGCTTTTATTTTTTAAATCAGAAGCTGGAAGCGACATGATTTCCATTGGTGTGTTTGTAAATCCGAAGGTGTACTTTATACAGACACATGACGAGGAAATCAAGAAACGTTGTAAAGTATTACCCCAGCGCTATGTGGATACGAATTTTGAAATGAACATTTATAGGAAATATTTTGTTCAAAATACAATTCAAAGAGCCAAATTCCTGGCAATTCGTTCCCTCAAATACAGGAACTTTACTGTAAATGTAGAAAAAATTGCCATGAGTATCATCTCCGACAAGGTCTATGTTTGTCAAGATGGTGTGACAACCCTCCCCTTTGGACACTATTTAACTTCAGACCGGGCCGAATGTGTTATCCATAGGAAAAGTCTCGGTTTGAATAAAGTCCTGTAAATTATTTCCTAAAACCTTTGGAGGGGGGCCTCACGGCCTTTGGGGGGGGGGGGGGCTCGTGGCCCGGGGGGGGGGGCGGCCTCCAGTGGGGGGCGCACAGCCACTATCAAAGTTATCTTTTTTTTTTACTTAGAGCAGATTTTTTTTTGTAAATGTTTCATTCAAAAAAGTGATATTTTTTCAAGTGCTTTATTCTAATGTTGTATTTTTCCTCTATAAATAAACAAAAAAAATTTTATTTAAGTGTTTTTTCTCTGTGTGCCTATGTAAATGTTGTATTTTTTATTATAAATAAATTTAAAAAGAAGTGTATTTTTTCATGTTTAATGTGCTTTTTTCAATGTATTGTTACTTTTTTTATGCATATAATAAAAGGAAATATGATTCTTTGTTCGTCTTCTTCTTCTTCTTATTATTATTCTTGAACAGAGTAGTAGGGAAAATTATTTAGTAATTCGACAATAATGGTCTGCAGTTAGTTGACTATGTGAACTGTTGAAGGGACCATTCATGAACTTAAAACACAAATCAGATTGCTTCCGCGGGGGTCGTCAACTTCGGGCAAAACAACACTCTTAATTAAAATAATTAAAAATTGCAATAAAATGTTTGTGGAAAAGCCGAAAAAAATCTATACAGTATTTGACAGGAGTCATATGATAAAATAAAAGAGATTGCCACCACCATGGGATTGGTGCAGATACAATTCATACAGGGACTTGATGTTTTCAACATTATTGAACCAAAATCTTGGCTGACCATTAACGATCTGGCTGAATCTATTGAACAATGGTCCCAGGAAATGCTGCACTTGTTCACTGTTCACTCTCATCATGATCAGATTTCCGTTACTCTGGTTCTACACAATCTCTTTAATCAGAGCAAATGTTTGCGAACACTTGCATTTAACTGCACCTACTATATCATCTACAGAGTTGTTTGTGATTCTAGCTCGCTAATAACTCTCAATAAACAAATCTATCCAGGTGCCCGTAAATTTCTGCTCTCAGCATACAATCAGGCAACTAATAAACCCCACGGTTATATCATATTGGATCTTAATCAAAATAAACCGGAGGATATGCGTGTAGTCACAGATGTTTTCGACAATGAAACAACAGTATATCTCCCTATGCAAGCTAAAAAGACTTAGTACTCGCTATCATAACACTGAAGAGGCTACATGAGAAAACACATTGGTTGTCAGTTCTAAGCACTTCAAAACCTTTGCTTAGAAAAGCAATGCTCAAACATGGTATTGTCAGTGATTTAATTAATATAATATATTAACTTTTTTTAATTATGACCGTGTTAATTGTTCCATTGCAATATGTTTTTAATAAACAGTCAACGAAAAATCTTTCCTGTTTACTTACTTTTTAATATAAACATAATACAAATATTTTGAAATGTACACGACTCGTTCAGGCGGGCGGTTGATTTTTCACACTTATACTGACAATTATTTCAGGCATTGTAAACAGTTTTTTCTAGATTGCAAAATAGTATAACTTGACTCCATTAGAACTCGCTCGCTCACCCATGAAACACTTTGAGAACAATCTGAGTAAATTCCTTGACAATTAAAATATTGAGGATGATAAAAATCTGCTTTTACTTCAAGATGCACTTCACCGAGTGGACAAGCACAGGTCATATCGGTTATAGCCGAATGCTGCTGGTATTGATCACAAAAAAGAATCATCTCCTTAAGAGTCTGCTGCTGCTGGAGCACAATTAAAGAAGGAGGAATTGGATTCAGTTGTATTGAAAATTGGAAATCAACGGCCCCACTAATATCGTGAAAAAATTACATGACTCCTAACCTATCTCTTGGAAAGTGTTCAAGATCATATTCAATTTGAGAGCAATGGGGAAGGGATTATAATTCAAGGCAAAAGATATAATCTACCTGATTTGATCTATGACATGGTTACAAATCGTAAAGGACTATTATCATTTGACACTCATCTATACAACTTTAGAAATACATTAAGATTCCCCAAAAATCTTATTAGCAATAGACAAATTCTTAAAAAAATAAATGAACATACATCATCATCATCAACATTGACACCATTAAAATATGAAGAAGAAGAAGATTTTAAATCAATTTTGGAAAATACTAGCACTGATAGCTAGACAAAAGCGAAGACATATGAAGTCAACGTCACCTTTACCACCACCACCACCACCAACCGCCAGTATTCAAAAGGGTGGCGGACGTTAAACAACGTGTTTACGTTTAAAATGGTTGAGATTCTGACAGGTAATTATGACAAAATAGGTGAGGCCGGGAGTCTAATTTCACCCGCCACTCTTTCCAAAGTCACTGGTGTTCACACTAAAAGTGTACAATACCATCTACAAAATGAATCAAGTTACACTATGCATAGAAATCATAGACTTTATGCCTATCAATATCGAAAAACTAAAGCCTTTTACCCATTGCATATAATGCAAGCAGATCTCCTGACTCTAGATGAGCTTCAACGACGTCACCATACACCGTACAAGTACATTCTACTTGCAATCAGTGTTTTTAGTCGCTATGCATATGCAATTCCATTGCGATCAAAGAGGGGTGTTGAAGTTGCTCAGGCCATTGAAAGTATTCTCGAACAGGATTCATATAAAAAAAATTCAAACGGATCGCGGTAGTGAATTTGTTAATCCCCATGTTGCAAAAGTACTAGAGAAGTATAGTACGCTGCTATATCATCGTCACACTCCTATAAAGGTCGCATTGGCCGAACTATTGATAAGAACTATTTGACTTTTAATTTCAAGATATTGTGAATTAAAAAATACATCGGCTTTTATTCATTATTTAGATAAAATCATGTTAATTTATAATCAACAACCTCATCGATCATTTTCCAACTCTACACCAACGAAAGTTCATCATTCTTATCATGATACAATTGACACCTTTCTTAAACAATATTCCAATGAATCGATTGTCAAGAAGGAAAATAAATTTAATGTTGGTGATATTGTTCGAATTAATAGAACAACTAATGTTTTTGAAAATGTGAATTACTTGTTGTCTACCAACCTTTTATAAGTTTCATCACACCTAGACACTATTAACAATACTTTTCACCTGTGTTATACAAAATATAAAGAGATTCTCTGCGTTCTTTTTGAATATGAATTAGAAAATGTTAAAAATGATACTGAAATCTATCAAATTGAAAAAGATATTAAAAACACGTACTCGCAGGGGTAAGAAACAGTTACTTGTTCGATGGCTAGGATACAACTCTGATTTTGATTCTTGGATCGGTGTTGAAGATATTGACAATGCCCAATGATTTCTATGTAACTTTCATGTCCAACGTTTCCGATCCTCTCTACAATGACTTGAATACGACAAGTGATTTTTGGACAAAACTCTCCCCCGCCATCAAATTTTGACGGTGCGTATGAAGTGGCTCTTGTTGACTGTATTCCCAAAAATACCTATGACATCCTGAGAAAGGATCGAGTGCATGAAATGAAACTTATACAATTCGATGGGATTATGAATGGGTTGGGCTCTGTTGACTATGAATGGGTGGAAGCACTTAAATCTAGTGAATATCCACATGCCAAATTGAAATATATTGAATATGATAATATGGGATATTTGTGTCGTGAAATCAATAGAAAAATCTTATATCGTAGAAATGGTACATTCTTTTTTAATTATTAATTGGAATATGATAGGATTTACATTAGCACACCTTTTGACACTGAAATAATTATTCTCAATTATAATCTGAGAGACGTTCTTGGCTTTAAACAGAATATGATCAATGGGAAAAATGCTGGCACCGTTTACGGGATGGGTCAAATTATTTTTGCTGATTATCCAACTGGTTTCACCTCGGACTCTTGCATATTTCTCTATGCATCCTTTGTGGAAACGTCAAGAGTCGGTAAATCAAATGTACCCCTCCTACGTGTTCTTGAACGAAAAACAACTCATGAACTTGTTCATCACTATAATATAAAGCATCTTCAGTATGTTCCTGTAAACACTTCGTATTTGGAACTCTGCCAGTTAACACTAAGAAGTGAATTGGGTGATCCTCTAGCAATAACAAAAGGCTTAGCAGTGATTACATGTCATTTTCGACCCATTGTCAACGAAGGCACAATCACCTAGAATGAACAATTGAAGAATTCCATTTGTCTGCCCCGATATCGATTGTTATGTTGGTGCTTTGAGTCCATATGATTTCGGCATTGGATTGGAGTACTGCATGGGGCGTACTACGATGGCTGGCTACGGTCTTGGTAGCTGGTTTTCTTGGCTATTTTGTTCTGCACTACCTCTTGCCAGAGAATATTTTGTGCCTACTTCATCAAATTTTGCTGCCTCCACACTACAGGACTGGGGGTCGGGCAAGAATTTCAAGGAGAGTGGTAAGGAAAATATTAGATCTTCAGCGAGAGTCGTTGGTGAGCAACTAAAATCTCGACAAAATGGGGAGGGATTGAAAAGGATGCGTTCGCGTCATTCACTCATCAGTCTCCACCCAGGCAGGAACCAAAGGAAATCAACAAGGACTTTGAGGAATAAAACAAGGAAGGCTAATAAGCAGAAGAAGAAAAAGAAAAAGATTGTCAGATCAAAGAAGGATTTCTTCTATTAAGATGACATCTCCCTCACAAGAAGCACATCCATCAATTACTTCCTCATTAAATCTATTCGATGCTGAAAATGTTGATGTCAGTGTCAAGTATGGCTACTATGAACAATTTCATCCCCAACAGCCCATTTCAGACCATATACACTTTCAAATATTTTCCAATGAAGACTATTTCATTGATTTGTCGTCAACATTTATTGATTTAAATGTTGTGGTGAAAAAAAAGTCAGGTAATACAACTCCAAATGCCGGCAATGGTCTCTCCTTTGAAAAATGCATTCTAAAAAATTTGTTACAAAAAATTAATGTATTTATTAAATGAACATTCGCGAGCAATAGCAACATTCGATACACCTATGCAAGTTACATACCATTCCTGATGATTAAGTGAAAGGCATATAAAGAGATGACATGTCGATCTTTAGTCTATGAATTTTGGACAGGTGTTGATTGATATCGACGGTGAGTTGACTATCGTAGTTACTCAAGAGTATCATTTGGTTGTAATATTAAATTATGAGATATTCAATATTTCTCAATGGTTACCTCCCAATGTCACCCAAGATTGACATAAAGCTACAGCTGGGCCCCACGAATTTCATTTTGAGAAAAACACTTCCTGCAGCACCCGATGCAAATGTCATTATCACATTGGCAATTCTCCACGTCCGAAAACAACAGGTTATGAGCTCTGTTGCATTGGCAGTGGAAAAGCTAAGAGCCAATGGTAACAACATTAAACTTCTTGTCCCCCATACGATCACCAATCAACGTCACATTGCCACCGGCTCTCGTAACTATAGCGATTCATCATTTATCAATGGAGAAATCCCATCAAAATTGGCTTTTACTTTTGTGAAGAGTGGCAGTGTTGTTGGATCCTGGACTGAATCCCCCCATGATTTTAATTTTTTCGGTCTATCTAGCCTTGTGTGCAAAGTGAATGGTATTCCACTGTACACTCTATCATTTGACAAAAAATCCTATAGAACTCTGTACGAGTTGACCATGCCATCCCTAGATCACGGAACTCCATTATTTGAGAACGGTCGAACCAAGTCGATTTTCTCAAAAAATTACGGATCATTTGCTATGGACCTGCCAGGCACACAGAACATGGGCTCTGCAAGAACAAAAGATACTCGTTAATGGTGTATGGATTCCAATACTTTGGCTAAAAGTGTCATACTAATATCATTGAGCCAATTTGAAACCTATTGGGAAATCACACCCGACGGCAGTGTTCTACTAGACCTAGCACCATGAACACAAACCAAATAATCAACGTATTTAGTATGGACCCATACATGTCCCAGTACAAGTCCTATTGCATACCTTCGGACTTCATTGAAAAAATTCCAAGTGTTAACAATACCCTTATCATTGTTAATAGCAGTCCATCGACTTTGAAGACCGTTCATTGGCTATGCATCTTTCAAACAGTGAAGAACATTGAATTTTTTGATCCTCTTGGCCTATCGCATAAATTCTACGCTCCATACATTAGCAACTTTATTGAAAGCAGTGGGAAAACCATTATTCAAAATCAACGAAGAGTACAGGATTTAACGACTAAGACATGTGGCTTTCATGCACTACTCTTTTTCATGTTCAGATGTCGTGGCTACACCTACAAGCAGTTTCTCAACATCTACGTTGACTTACTTCGATTGAATGACTTTCTAGTGGAGAATATACTTACAAGTGTATTTAATATTGATTCTAGTGCCCTACGAATAAAATGTTCTAAAAATGTATGTGAAATTGTTTAATGAAAAAAAAAAAATTATATACATGATAAAACGACTTTTCTACTCTTTAGATTTCATCCACTACTAGGTATTTGTCGACAACAACTAGTGCAGGTAGATTATCTGAATTCACAATGTACTGTTTCTGATGTACTGCAATGTCAGGGTCACCTTTTCTACAGTAGAATGTGACTTCACTCTTGTCATAGCTCTTTGTATAGTCAATGTTACTATTCTCATTCATTCTATAGAATTCACATGTTTCAATTTGATTATTTGAAGCAATTTCATAAACAGTGTCCTTAAGTGTCGAATCACATTCCGTCAAAGCCAAATAAAAATCAGTGGGCTTATAATCATAACACCCATTGTCTTCACAACAATGAAGTAGAAACCATATTCTTTTGTTGTTCCAACAGTTGAATCGTTGGCCCGGTTCCTCCTCCCAGAA
The DNA here is from genome assembly GCF_049724085.1 of Artemia sp. Qi Xiang Cuo. NCBI lineage: Eukaryota > Metazoa > Arthropoda > Branchiopoda > Anostraca > Artemiidae > Artemia > Artemia sp. Qi Xiang Cuo. The sequence goes on from NC_142796.1 coordinate 45,021,809, forward strand.
CAATCTAAAACCATTACGATACCAATCTCGTAGCAATAAACTAAAATCACGGTTAGGATTCTTTCCAATCATACCGGGATATGTATTCTCCCACTGCTTACATTTATCATAGTGACAATTGGAGCATAGATGCCCTCTAGGATGAGAGTCACACACTTTTTCAAGACAGGAATTACAACCTTTAATTTGTACAGCATATCCTCTATGCAATTTACACGAGTTGTATAATCTACACTTTTCATCATACTGATCTATTATTGTGCAATGCTCACATCATGACCTGCTGCCTTGTGTGTACATACATAATGGACATGTATGGAACATTTTGTCAAGTGTTGACACTCTCACTGCTACAATGAAACTGAGCTAGTAACAACAAAAATTTTCTGAGATAGAAAGAGAGAGAGAGGAGTAGATCATCCTTGAGCGCCATCTTTCTCATTAAAAAAAGTCATAAATTTATAAACTAATGTTTAAAAGCATATACACAATATCATTTTGCCGTGGTGTGATTAATATATCAATAAATTGTGTAAATGCATTTGGACCACGACGTAGAAGCTTCATACAATAGTCTAATGATGGAGAATCAGTTTTCATTATATCGACAAGCATTCCCCGAGAAAATATATTCCTTTGAATAGATAGCTCTAGAAAATTGTCATCTAGAACCAAACGTTTTTCCATAAGAACTAGATTCACCATGATTCGATCTTTCTCGAATCTATCCATTTTTTTTTTAGAGTCCTAACTCTCTCACAACCAACTTCAGACTAACCAGAATTTTTTTCAACTCAAAAAAATATACGCTAGTATACTATAGAAAGAAAAAAAAATATCATTGATTTAGAAACAATTTTATTGAACATAATTACAATAATAATAATCACTGATGCATTTTGTTCCTATCAATATATTTCGATAGGACATTTTTTAAGATTCATTTTTTAAGATTCAAAGTGATCAAAGGGCTGATACCCTTCCCTCCTCCATCTCGTATGTTCCCGAAATATACCTAATAAAAATTTTGAGACAGCCATTTGTTGTTGAATAACCTTCGAAAACAGCTCATTCGATTGGAAATTGAAAGAGCCAGTCCCCATTTTAATAGTCAAAAGTGATTGGAGGGCAACAAGCCCCCCTTCCACGCCCACCATTTCCCAAAACACATCCAATAGAAATTTTGAGATAGCCATTTTGTTCAATGTAATTAAAAGGTCTAGAAATTAAGGGTTTGAGGATGACAGCCCTGAGGACAAGGGTTGCAAGTTATGCCCAAGGGGCATATAAAGTACCTATAGAAAGGGTGATCGTATAACCTTTGAACGGGGCACATTGGATTGGTAATCAGAGGTTCTAGTGCTCTTTTTAATATTCAGAGTGATGAGATGGTGGATACCCCCCCCACACCTCGTATTATCCTGAAATATGTCTGATAGAAGTTAAGAGATGACCATTTGTTGTCATAAAAACTTCGAAAAGAGCTCATTCAATTGGAAATTAAAAGGGTTAGTGCCCTTTTTAATAGTCGAAAGTCACATCGAATCAAAATTTTGACATATCTATTTTGTTCAACGTAATTGACAGGTCCAAAAATGATGTCTTCAAGGACAACAAAACCCCCACAGCCCTCAAGGCAAGGGTTATAAGTTATGCCATATAAGGTATCAAACAGTTCGTGGTAACGAACTGTAAGTAAGGAGCGACCCGGCTCAATGGTAACCGAAACTCTAGAAAACGGGTTTTTGATACCAATAAATACATCAAAAGAATCAAATTTCAATGCTGAATTCAAATATATAACTTTCATCAAGTTTAGTTCTACCCATCAAAAGTTACGCGCCTGAGAAAATTTGGCTCATTTTCGAAAAAAGGAAGAAAGACACCCTAAAAATTATAGAACCTTAATGAAAATCACACCATCATATTCAGCGTATCAGATAACCCTACTGTAGAGGTTTCAAGCTCCTATCTACAAAAATGTGGAATTTTACATTTTTTGCCAGAAGAAAGATCACGGGTGCGTGTTTATTTGTTTGTTTGTTTGTTTGTTTGTTTTTTCCCCAGGGGTGATCGTATGGACCCAGTGGTCCTAGAATATTGGGAGAGGGTTCATTCGAGCGGAAATTAAAAGTTTGAGTGCCTTTTTTAAATAACGAAAAAATTGGAGGGCAGATAGATCCCCTCCCATGCTTATTTTTTTCCCAATTTCGCCCGATCAAAATTTTGAGATAGCCATTTTTTTCAGCATGGTCAAAATTATGATAAATATGTCTTTTAGGATTACTTAATCCCCCGAAGTTCCCAGAGGGAGGGCTTAAAGTTATGAACTATACCCAATGTTAACATATAGTATTGGTTATTGGGAAGTATACAGAAGTTTTCAGGAGGGTTTTTTTCTGGTAGTGGGAGGGAAGGGTGGGTCGGTGGTTATGTTGGAGGAGCTGTGCATGAAGGAAGTTGTCAGGGGGGAAGGGAAATTGCCCTGACGGGGGAGCCGGACTTGCAAGCATTATTTATTGGTTATTGGGAAGTATACAACCATTTTCAGGAAGGATTTTTTCTGGAGGGGGGGGGCTAGAGGAGGGGGTTAATCTGGAGAATATTTCCGTGGAGGATGTTCCTTTGGGGTAAGGTACATTTCTATGAAGGGGGCGCCGGATTTCCAAGCATTATTTAAAAAACGATCAGAAATTAAATAAAAAAAAAAAAGTTTTTAAAACTGAAATGTAAGAAGGAATATTAGAACTTAAAACGAACAGAAATTATAACGTATGTGAGGGGGTTTTCCCCCAAGTCAATACCTTGCTCTTTACGCTACAGTTTTTTTAGTGCTTTCAAAAGAGCTATCTATTGTAATTAAACGGCCTTTGTGATTCAGGGGTTTGTGAATCAAAATTTTTTTTTACTTTTAACGTAAAGAGCGTGGTATTGACTAAGGGAGAACCCCCTCATATACGTAATAACATATACGTAATAAAAAAAAACAATAAAAAAACAAGCGATACGTCTCAATAGTAACCAAAAATTTTAAAAACGTAATTTTGATGTAAATAAATGTATAAAAAGAATGTGTTTATAATTCTGATTATAAATATATAAATTTTATTAAGTTTAGTATTACTCATCAAAGGCTACGAGCCTGAGAAGATTTACTCGATTTTTTAAAGAGTGGGGAAACATCCCCTACAAGTGAAAGAATTTTAATGAAAATCCCACCGTCAGATTCAGCGTATCAGAAAACCATATTACATAGGTTTCAAGCTCATATCTGCAAAAATCTGCAACTTTGTATTTTTTGCCAAAAGAAAAATATACGAATATACAAGTTCGTTACGTAAGTTAATTTGTAAATACATCCATTTAGCATAAGAAAAGTAAAATTTTTATGCAAACAAAAGCTGCATTAACTAAAAAACGATCAGAAATTAAATAAAAAAAACAAGTTTTTTAAACTGAAAGTAAGGAGCGACATTAAAACTTAAAATGAACAGAAATTATTCCGTATATGAAAGGGGCTGTCCCCTCCTCAACGCCTCGCTATTTATGCTAAAGTTTGACTCTGTCTCACAACTTAATTTTTTTTTTAAATAAAAACTTTAGCGTAAAGAGCGAGGCGTTGAGGAGGGGACAGCCCCTTTTTTATACGGAATAATTACATTTCAACTGAAATGTAAGAAGGAATATTAGAACTTAAAACGAACAGAAATTATAACGTATGTGAGGGGGTTCTCCCCCAAGTCAATACCTCGCTCTTTACGCTACAGTTTTTTTTAGTGCTTTCAAAAGTGCTATCTATTCTAACTAAACGGCCTTTGTGATTCAGGGGTTTGGGGCTCTCCCCTCCTAAACGCCTTGCTCTTTACGCTAAAGTTTGACTCTTTCTCACAACTTTATTTTTTTAAACAATAAAAAACTTTAGCGTAAAGAGTGAGGCGTTGAGGAGGGGACAGCCCCTTTCATATACGGAATAATTAAATTTCAACTGAAATGTAAGAAGGAATATTAGAACTTAAAAAGAACAGAAATTATAACGTATGTGAGGGGGTTCTCCCCCAAGTCAAAACCTCGCTCTTTACGCTACAATTTTTTTTTATTGCTTTCAAAAGGGCTATCTATTCTAATTAAAAGGCCTTTGTGATTCAGGGGTTTGTTAATCAAAATTTTTTTTAACTTTTAACGTAAAGAGCGTGGTATTGACTAAGGGGAGAACCCCCTCATATACATAATAACATACACGTAATAAAAGAAAACAATAAAAAAACAAGCGATACGGCTCAATAGTAATCGAAACTTTTAAAAACGGAATTTTGATGTCAATAAATGTATCAAAAGAATGTGTTTATAATGCTGATTCTAAATATATAAATTTTATTAAGTTTAGTATTACTCATCAAAGGCTACGAGCCTGAGATCATTTACTCGATTTTTTAAGGAGGGGGGAAACATCCCCTACAAGTGAAAGAATTTTAATGAAAATCACACCGTCAGATTCAACGTATCAGAAAACTCTATTACATAGGTTTCAAGCTCATATCTGAAAAAATCTGCAACTTTGTATTTTTTGCCAGAAGAAAAATATAGGAGTATAGAAGTTAGTTACGTAAGTTAATTTGTAAAGACATCCATTTAGCAAAAGAAAAGTAAAATTTTTATGCAAATAAAAGCTGCATTAACTAAAAAACGATCAGAAATTAAATAAAAAAAACAAGTTTTTTAAACTGAAAGTAAGGAGCGACATTAAAACTTAAAACGAACAGAAATTATTCCGTATATGAAAGGGCTGTCCCCTCCTCAACGCCTCGCTCTTTACGCTAAAGTTTGACCCTGTCTCATAACTTTATTTTTTAAAACAATAAAAAACTTTAGCGTAAAGAGCGAGGCGTTGAGGAGGGGACAGCCCCTTTCATATAAGAAATAATTTCTGTTCGTTTTAAGTTTTAATGTCGCTCCTTACTTTCAGTTAAAAAAACTTGTTTTTTTTTATTTAATATATAGAAAGGGTGATCTTGTAATATTCGGAGCGAACTCAACGGATTGGTGATTATAAGTTCTGGTGCCCTTTTTAGGATTGAGGGTGATCTAACGGTGGATACCACCCCCATCCCCCCCACACCTCGTACTTTCCTGGAATGTATCTGATAGAAATTCTGAGATGGCTATTTGTTGTCGTACAAACTTCGAAAAGAGCTGATTCGATTGGAAATTGAAAGGGATAGTGCCATTTTTAATAGTTGAAAGTGTTTGGATGGCAAGTAACTCCCCTCCCACGCCCTCCACATCCCCAAACACATCCCATAAAAATTTGGAGATAGCCATTTTGTTCAACATAATTGAAAGGTCCATAAATTATGTCTTTGAGGTTCACCCCACAGCCCTCAGAGCAAGGGTTGTAAGTTATGTCCTGGGGGTATATAAGGCTTGTATAGAAAGGATAATCGCATAAACTTTGGAGGTGATGATACACCCCCCCCCCTCACGTCCTTGTATTTTCACGATCATAATCGTATTTTCAAGGGCTGTAAGTTATGCCCTAGGGGCATATAAGGCTTATATAGAAAGGGTAATCGTATAAACTTCGGAGGGGGCTCGTTGGATTGGTAATCAGAAGTCTTAGTTTTTATTTTCAAGATTGAGAGTGATCGAAGGGTGGATACCGCCAAACTCCATATTTTCCAGAAATGTATCTGATAAAAATTTTGAGATGGAAATTTTTTGTCGTAGAAACTTTGAAAAAGGCTCATTTGCTTGGAAATTGAAAGGGCTAGTGCGCTCTGTATTAGTCAAAAGTGGTTGGAGGGCAACAACCCCCCTCCACTAAGCCCATCAATTCCTAACACATCAAATCAAAATTTTGAGATTTGAAATTTTGAAATTTTGAGCCATTTTGTTCAGCGTAGTTGAAAGGTCTTGAAATTATGTCTTTGACAACCCCCATACGTTTTCAAGTCTAGAACATAATTTGAAATTTACTGAAAAAAAATGGCTGCGGATTGTCCATGAAAAAGACTATGTCAGTAAAAAATGAACAGAAATTAATTAGAAAAAAATTTTCACAAGACAACTTTTTCAAAGAAAAATAAAGAGCTCCATTAAGCCAAGAATGAGCAAAAATAAAGTAAAATAATCTTCCAAACGTAAAACTACCTCAAATACCTATCAATAAATAAATGAAACTCAAAACGAACAGAAATTACGATGAATAGCCGAGTCAAAGTCAAAACGAGCAAAAATTAACATGAGTAGGTCTGATAACCCCTATGCCTTCTCAAGTCCAGAACACAATTTGCTATACACAAGAGGCTACAGCCTCTCTGACGCGGACATCTGATCCGATGATTCAACGCATCTGGTCATAGGCAGTACAATAGCGTTGCTTAAATCTTAGAAAAAAAGAAGAAAGCGTAGAAGAAAAATCTGTTGAAGGTTAAGGGCGACTGACTTCTATGTATACTTTATTTTTTCTTTTGACCTGCACCATTTCTCCTGTCCCACTTTGTGGGGCAGGAGTTGTCGTCAAAACTTTGGAGAAGGCTAACTCAGCTGGAAATTGAAAGTTCTAATGCCCTTTTTAAGGATCAAAAGTAATTGGACGGCAACCATCCCCCGTCCCATACCTCTTTAGCTACCATCTCTTCCCCCCTTGAGCCCCAAAGACATCCAGTCAACATTTTTATATATCTATTTCGTTCATAATAGTCAAAAGGGCTATGCTACCAGGGAACAGATGACCTCCACAGCCCCAAGGGTTTTATTATTGCAAAGAGGGCATATTTGATCCTTAGTGTCCAGAAAGACTAAGGGTACTAAGGTTAAAAATTTCATGGAATATTAACCTAAATTAAGACAGTATGTGTATCCGGATTGTCGTCAAAAGGATTTTGAGCAGGTTTTAGGCATTTACCCCCCCCCCCCACCGGTGATTACCCCTCAGAAAATACTCCCCTGGAAAATGCTCCCCCGCGGAAAATAAACCTCGTAAATACCCCCAGAAAGTACCCCACGGAAAATAATCCCCCCCAGAAAATACCCCCCGGAAAATACGCCCCAGAAAATTCCCCCTCCCGTGGAAAATATTCCTCCTCCAGAAAATACCTCACCGGAAAATACCCCCGCGAAAAATACCCCCTCCCCCGCGGAAAATACCCCCTGGTGAATACCCCCCTTGGAAAATACCCCCGTGGAAAATATGGCTTTTCAAATTTGTGGATTCTATTTGAGTTTTATTTTTTAATTTCCGTAGGGGGAAGGAGTTTTGGTACTTGTATATTATGCGCCACTCACTCAAGTTTAGGCAGTGTCTGAACATACCCGTGAAAACACCAGTTTTTTGTTAGTTTCTTCGTTACTTTAGAAATAAATTTGGGCTATAGATTTGCACATTAGAGGGGGGGGGATAAAGTATAGCGGGTCTGCATGCAAAATGTATTTGGTACAATTATTCTGCATATTAGATGGATAGATAAATAAGTGTATTTTAAAGTCAAATATATGGCCATGAACACAGTAAAATAACATAAATGAATACAGTGAGTGGAGGAGGGGGGTTTAACCCCTCAGAAAAGACCCCAAGGCGGAAAATCCCCCCGGAAAATGTCCCCCTCACGAAAAATACCCCACGGAAAGTAACCCCCGCAGAATATACTCTCTCCTTAGAAAACACCCTCGCGGAAAATACCCTTCCCCCCTGTGGAAAATAAGATTTCTAAATTTGAAACTTTTTTTTCTAGTTTCGTTGAAAAGTGCTAAGGAACGGGAAAAAGAGAAATTTATACACAGGAAGAATCTTAAAAACTTAGAAAAAAAAACACAAATCCATTTGTGTTGAAAAGACTTCCATATGAACTTCTGCAGTTTTTGGCAGTAGCGGGTGCCAAATTAAAAAAAAAAATGAAGAAGAAAAAAAATATAGGCGAACAATCATCAAAATTAAGCTAAAACATATGGCACCAAAAAGTTTAAGAAGGTTTGGCTATCCTTTGAAAGGATAGTTGGCTTTGGGAACCAACAAATTCTAAATTTTTAAGTTTTTACCGACGAAAGCGTTTTCAAATTCTACGAGTTTGTTTTATCTTATCTTCCAATTGTAAAACTACCACAGATCACCATTAGCAAGTAAATGAAACCCAAAACTAAGAGAAATTACAATAAATAGACTAGTCAAACTCAAAACGAGCAAAAATTAAAAGGAGTATGGCTGACAACACCCATGTCTTCTTCAGACCAGAAAATAATTTGCACTTTACTTAAAAAAAAAAAAAAAAAAAAAAAAAAAAATAAAATAAAAACGTGTATTGTCAGTTTGATATACATATTCTGATATAAATTCCTTATAGTCTTAATACTTCTTTATTTGTTAAAGTCGAAAAAGTGAAAACATTTAAAATATATTTTGTTTTCAGTAAAGTGCAAATTATGTTCTGGTATTGAGGAGGTGTGGGGCTTGTCAGCTCTACTCATGCTAATTGTTCCTATTTTGAGTTTGAATGGGTTATTTATTGTAATTTCTGTTCTTTTTGGGTTTAATTCATTTATTTATGGTGATTTGTGATAGTTTTACGCTTGGAAAATTATTTGAATTTATTTCTACTCATTTTTGGCTTAACGAGGCTGTTTACTATTCTTTGACAAACTTGTTTTGTGGAAAAAGTTATTTATACTAATTTCCGTTCATTTTTTATTGGCATAGTCTTTTTCATATAAAAAATATTTTATATCTTTTTATTTTATTTTTTCAATTATGCTCCATAGTTTTTTACTTTGAAGATTACTTGACTTAATTTCGGCTCATTTTTGCTTTAATGAGGCTCTTTACTTTTCTTTAAAAAACTTATGTTTCCCATTTAAAAAATACTATCTGTAAGTAATTAAATAAAAAAAAAACAAGTTTTTCAACTGAAAGTGAGGAGCAGCATCAAACCTTAAAACGAACTGAAATTATTACATATATTAAAGGTGTGGCCTCCTCCTCAAGACCTCACTCTTTTCGTCGAGGTTATCTCTCCATGAAAATATTCGATACTTGTGAGTTATTAAACAAAAAAAAACGAAGTTTTTTTAACTGAAAGTAAAGAGCGACATTAAAACTTAAAACGGACAGAAATTATCCTGTATATGAAAGAAGCTGTCCCCTCCTGAACGCCTCGCTCTTTACGCTAAAATTAGACTCTTTCTCACAACCTTAAAAAGAAAAAAAACAATAAAAACTATAGCGTAAAGAGTGAGGCGTTGAGGATGGGACAGCCCCTTTCATATACGAAATAATTTCTGTACATTGTAAGTTTTATTGTCGCTCTTTACTTTCAGTTAAAAAACCTCATTTTTTTTATTTAATTTTTGAACGTTTTTGAATTAATGCAGGTTTTTATTTTGGCTCACCGTACATGAATAATTTAAAAAAAAATGTGCATATTCATTTTACTTTTATTTGGTTAAACAGCTTTCTCGAAAATTTGTTTAATTTTATTTACGAACGTTTTTATTAGTAATAAATGTACGTAACTTACGAACTAACTTACGTAATGAACTTCTATGTTCATATAATTTTAATACGTATATTAGGGGGTTCGCCCCCTAGTCAATACCTCGCTCTTTACGCTGAAGTTAGAGTTTTGTTCCAATTCTTTAAAAATGACCTCTTAAAATACTAAAAAATATTTAGCTTAAAGAGTGAGGTATTGACTAAGGGGCGGTCCCAATCATATACGTAATAATTTCTCTTCGTTTTAAGTTTTGATGTTGCTCCTTACTTTCAGTTAAAAAAACTTTTTTTTATTTAATTTCTTATCGTTTTTTTAAATAATACTGGGAAATCCGTCCCCCCTTCATAGCAATGTCCCATCTCCCATGAAAAATTCCTCCATGGAAAAATCCTCCCACATAACCCCCGGCCCACCCACCTACCCCCCACAACCAGAAAGAATCCCCCCTGAAAACGTCTGTATACTTCCCAATAACCAATACTGTGTGTAAACATTGGGTAAAGTTCATAACGATTAGCCCTTTCCCCGGGGAGTTTGAGGGATTAAGTCATCCTAAAAGACATAGTTAGTATAATTTTGACCATGCTGAACAAAATGGTTATCTCAAAATTTTGATCGGGTAACTTTGCGAAAAAATGACCGTGGGAGGGGGCCCAGTTGCCTCCGATTTTTTTGGTAACTTTAAAAGGGCATAAGAACTTTTAATTCCGTTTGAACGAGCCCTCTCACAATATTCTAGGACCATTGGGTCGATACGATCACCCCTGGGAAAAAAACAACAAAAAACAAAAAAACAAATTAACACGCATCCGTGATCTTTCTTCTGGCAAAAAATATAAAATTGCCATATTTTTGCAGAAAGGAGCTTGAAACATCTGCAGTAGAGTTCTCTGATGCGCTGAATCTGACGGCGTGATTTTCATTAAGGTTCTATTGCGTTTAGGGGGCGTTTTCCCCTTTTTTCGAAAATTAGGCAAATTTCCTCAGGCGCGTAACTTTTGATGGGTAGGATTAAACTTGATGAAACTTGTATATCTGAAATCAGCCTTAAAGTCTGATTCTTTTGACGTGTCTATTGGTATCAAAATTCCGTTTCTTAGAGTTTTGGTTACTACTGAGCCGGGTCGCTCCTTACTTACAGTTCGTTACCACGAACTGTTTGATACTGACTCAAGATTACGATGTGTAAAACTCGAGAACAAACTGGTATCTTCGTTACTTTAGAAACAAATTTGGGCTACATATTTGCACATTAGGGGGGGGAGGGATAAAGTAGGTACAGTTATCTTGCATATTATGAAGTAATGATTGTTTTCTGACTTCAAACTATACAAATAATTTACCCCCCCCCCTTATTTGCAAATATATAGCCCAAATGATATATTTCCCATATATTATGTCACTAAACTCCTTTCCCTACGGAAATTCAGAAAAAAAACTCAAATGAAATTCTCAAATTTGGAAATCCTTCTTCTCTACGGGGGGGGGGGGAGGGTGTTTTTACCGGGGGTTTAGTATTCGGACAGTTTAAAGTCAGAAAACAATTCTTTCTAGGTATATGGCCACTAAAATTACAGAAAAATAGCGTGGTATCTGGAAATTTTGTTAACAAAAAAAAAAAAAAAAAAAAAAAAACAGTATAAAGTAAATGTAATGTGTCATTTAAATGTTTTTTCTAAGTGTTAAATGTTTTGTTTTTTCCAATGACCGTTATCCCAAGTATTAAGTACTATTATTAGGCTAATGTAGTGTTTCATTTAAGTGTTTTATGATGATCGCTGATCAAAGTTTATGTTGTTTCTGCCTTTCATTTATATTATTTTAATGTGTTCATGGTCATATATTTGAATTTGAAATACACTTCTCTATCTATATATCTAATACACATAATAATTCTACCAAACATATTTTAAATACATACCCGTTATACTTTAACCCCCCCCCCCCTAATGTGCAAATCTATAGCCCAAATTTATTTCTAAAGTAACGAAGAAACTAACGAAAAAACCGGTGTGTCATCGAATTTTATACAGCGTAAGCTTGAGTGAGGGGCGCATAATACACAAGTGCCAAAATTCCTTCCCCCTAAGGAAATTAAAAAAAAAACTCAAATATAATTCTCAAATTTGGAAAGCCTTATTTTCAACGGGGGGGAGTACTTTCTGGGGGGGGGGGGAATATTCCGTGGGGGGGGGGGGATTCCACAGGGGGTATTTTCCAAGGGATATTTTCTGTGGGGGGTATTTTCAGGGGGAGGGGGGTATTCTTCTGGGGGGTAAACGCCGGCCACCGTTTGAGAAATGCCTCATAAACGGCTAAGGGGAATGTTTTACTAAAGCGAAAGTCAACATGTACCAAGTGTACTCAGTTGAAACTATGAGGTCATTTGAGGGGGATGTTGAACCGACTCAAAAGACACTGTACGCATGTGTGAGGTCAAAAGGGTATAATTGCAATGTTTCAGGAATGTCTAAATGTATTAAGATGAAACTTTCAGGAAGTGTTCAGAGGAATATTGAACTAAATTCAAAGGCACTATAGGCATTTAGGCTGTCAAAAAGGCGCATTTGTATTATCTAAAGAATGACTAAGTGGATCAAGGTGGAACTTTCAGGAAATTCGGAAGTTGCATCCATTTAGTCAAAAGTGCATATATCCAATGTTTTTGGAATGGCTAAGTGGCATTAAGTTAAAACTTTCAGGACAGGCTGAGGAGAAAGTTAAATTAAATCTAAAGACCCTATGTGTATCCAGATAGTCACAAAAGTGTATCTGCAATAACTTCTGAAACGGCGGAGGATATTAAGTTGGAGCTTTGAGGGCAAGTTTAGGGGGAATCTGAAATAAATCAAAAAACACTATATGCACCTGAGTTTTCCAAAGGAGTTACCGTTATCTACAATACCTCAGGAACCACTGCGGATATTGAGTTGAAAGTTTTAGATTATGTTGCGAACTAAACAAATGACATTGCGTGCATCCAAATTGTCAAAAACCAGATCTGTAATATCCCGGGGATGGCTAAGAGTATTAAGATGAAACCTTCAATGTTGAGAGAGTTGTGTAACTAAATCAAAATCCACAATGTGCATCCAGGTTGATTAAAAGTTTTTTATCTCCAGTATTTTACGAATGGCTAAGGGCATTAAGCTGAAAATTTTAATTCATGTTGACGGGGATGCTTAACTAAATCAAAAGATGCTACATTTATCCAGGCTATCAAAGGGATATGGCTTAACAGTGTGAAGGAACATTTTCTACATCCAGGTTGTCAAAAAGGCATATCTGCAATGTCTCAGAAAAAGTAAGGGTGTTAAATTACAATTTCACGGAATGTTGGGGGGATATTAAACTAAATCAAGAGACACCGTGTGCATCCAAGTTGTCAAAAAGACGTGAGTGTAACGTCTCATAAGTGATTAGGAGATAAGTTGAGACTTTCAGGGAGCCTTGAGAGGGGGAGAGAGGGGAGAAACCAAATCAAAAGACATTATGTATATTCAGGTTGTCAAAAGAACGTATCTATAATAACCCAAAGTAACCAAGGGTATCAAGTTAAAACATTCAGGAGATGTCAAAATAAATCAAAAGACACTGTGTGTATCCAGGATGTCAAAAGTGTTCATCTGAACAATCTCAGAAATTGACAAACGTTTCAAGTTCTAACTTTCAGGGTATTTTGAACTAAATCAGAAGAGACTATTTGCGTGCAGTTTGTCTGAAGGCTTTATCTGCAATATCTCAAAAACTGTAAACTGTATTTCATCGGAAACTTCAGGAAATAGCGAGAGCGTAGGACTAAATCAAAAGACATTGTGTGCATCCAGGTTGTTAAAAGGTCGTTTCTGCTTCATCTTGGGAACGTCTGAATTAAGGGTATTAAGTTGAAACTTCCAGGGCATGTAGAACTAGATCAAAATAATATGTGAATGCAGATGGTCACAATGACGTATCTTTAATATCTAAGAAAAGGCTAAGGGTGATAAGTTTAATCCTTCATGGGATTGAACTTATTTTGATTATTGAACTACATCAAACCTACTCGTGTGCACCCAGGTTGTCAAAAGCAAGCATCTACAATATCTCAGGAACGGTTAAGGTTGTTGATATAAAACTAAAGTCAATTAAATACGAACAGAAATTAATTTAAACATTTTTTTTAAAGAAGCTCTTAAGATAAAAGTAAATAGCTACATTAAGCCAAGGACGAACATAATTAGAATCAAATGATAATTCACGCTTATAAGAAACAAAAATATTTTTCAAAACAAATAAATGAGACGAAAAACGAACAGTTTTAATTAAAACATATGAGCAATTCAAACTTAAAACGAACGAAGATTACCATAAACATGCGCAAGGCTAAAACTCCTCAGCTCTTCAAAGGCTAGAGCGTCATTTGTCCTTTACTATACTTTTTGACTTACTTGACTTATCGCTCTTGCTCAGCAGGGTCGCCAGCGTAGAGGGAACTGGTTGACAGCGCTGTCAGTCTTCTTCAAGTAGCCCTGTCCAGGGCTAAGGATGGGGCCTCATTTGGGTCGATGTTGCGGTTGAGGAGGCGTCGGTTTATAACATCAGCCCATCTGGTGCGCGGCCTCCCTCGAGGACGGTTCCAGACAATCGAGGGATTGAAGTCCGATATGATCCTTGCAGGGGTAGTTGGCAGAAGGCGGAGTAATTGGCCGTACCTTCTTAGAGAATGAGCTTCTACATGGGAGGAGAGGTTCACCAACTTGAAGGTCCTCAGGATCTCAGTATTGCGGATCTTGTCATACCATTTGAAGCCTTCAACTCGACGCAAGGTGTATAGTTTGGATGGCATCAACCTTTCTTAGCTGTGTTTGGGTTATCGGCTATGTCTCAGAAGAGTACAGCATGATGCTTAAGACTGTGGAGTTGTAGATATGGGTTTTAGTACGGCTATTAATTTATGCAACCTATGCAACCTATTGCCCAAAATACTTGATAACTTCAATTCAATATCAACGGACTCGGTCTTGTTGATTTTGGGCAATATGTTGCATAGGTTGCATCAAGACTGGGCTGGGTAATTGTAGACAGAGAAAAGCCAAGACAGATAGTCCAAGTAATTGAGAGGCAAATGTTTAAATGACTGGGGCACGGGTAAATGGCAGGATGCAGTCTTTTCTATGGGCATGATCTTTGTTTTCTTCCATTGGATTTGCAGCCCAACTGCGAAGGAAGTGGACGAGATTATAGCAATTAAAGATATAATCGGTCGATATATTTAGTAAGGACAGCTAAATTGTCGGAAAAGCCAGCATTAGACAAAGTCCTCCCGGCATAACTAATGCCAGAATGATATACAAATTGTATCTTGCTCAAAATGTGATCGATGATGCAGTTAAACAGCTCAGGTGCAGCAGCGCATCCTTGCCGTACACCATTTTTAATGGGGAAGGAAGAAGAAAGCTTGCTATTAACAAAGACAACGCTCTCGATACTGTGGGGGAGCTCTTTATAAAAACTGGCCACTTTCTCTGAATTTTAAACAGCTTTCAAGATTACCCAAAGAGACTGTCGATCGACATTGTCAAAGCCAGACAAATAACAAGTAAAATCATAGCAAATCTTCATCCTGAAATCCAGCGCCGTCTCAACTATTTTTCTGGTCGCGTAAACCTGCTCAGCCGTCAGTCTTCCTGGCATGAATCCGACTTACTGGGGGCGGTGCAAAGCATGAAGAATACTTGTTGCTATTTCCATCCGGTGTATTACAAAGGGTTTTCAGGAAGCAGAGAGTAGAGGTACGTCACTGTGCCTTATAACCTGTCTCGCTGTTCTTGCGCTTAAACACTGGCACGACTATTTCTTTCTTCCAGTCTGACGGAAGAACTTCAGTGCGCCAGATTACGCTGCACACTATCTACAGCCAAAGTATCATTGCAGGGCCGCCCGTAGTAAGTAGCTCTGAAGCAATGCCACAGGTGTCAGCTGCTTTATTGTTTTTCAGTTTCCTCACTGACGATTTAATCTCCTCAGGAGAAAATTTGGCACTGCCGGGCAGGGGTAGCTTCTGCATCTGCGGCATTAAGCACTGGGTCAATGCTGTCGGATGGATCTGAGTTTAGCAGCTTATTAAAGTGTCTCTCCCAGAGACCAACACATTGAGAATGATCGTATATAATTTCTCCATTTGCTGAATTCAGGATTATGTATGTCATGACGATTTGGCCATCCAGCTTTAATAGGGTCTTGAATAATGCATCTACGTCTTTCCTTCTGGAAACTGAATTAAGCTCAGTGGCTTTTACCCACAATAAGGTTTTTGTTGTTCTTGTGGAGCAAGGAGTTTTGTAGTTTGTTGAGCTGTCTGTAGAGTGTCATATGTCCTCGTAATCTCGCTCCAACCTCCCGACCTCCTAAGTGGGAATCAGGGCCTGATAAGCACGAGTGCTCCCAAGCTATGGTTGGGGCCTCGGAGCGAGGATTCACGCCCCCGTCCCTAGCGAGCCGGGAGGAGAGCCCTAAGTTGCACCTCACAGTGGTGGAGTGGTATAGCATTCTATTAGTAGCCTAGCCCGACAAATAGAATGGCTAACGCAACGGGGTGCCAAGGGTCTGGGGAGCCTTTGGTCAAGGCAATTCCCATGAAACACCAATGGATATTGAAGATCAAATGCAGAGAGATATTACTATTACGGCGTTCGCGGTAGCCGACGCGGACCAGGTCAGGGTGGTGCCTGGCCCGAAGAGTATGCAAGCCGCCCGATCAAGAAAACATCTGAATATTGGCGCGTGGAATGTTCGCAGCGGCAAGCTGGAATCCACGCAACTGCTCCTTGCAAGGGAGCTTCAGAAGTATGAAATCAACATTTATTGTCTGTCAGAAACGAGACTTAATGATGTTCTGTCCAAAAAGTTTACCGTTTCCGAATCTGACTCATTCCAGTTCTCTAACTCGGGTCCCAATGATGGTTGCGGCCAGCAAGGAGTTGATTTCCTAATAGACGGTCCTACTGCATCATGCGTCTCCTCTTGGGAGCCAGTGCACCAAGGATCGCCATGATCAGACTGAGAGGCCACATTAGCCAAATAACCATAATCGCCGTGTACGCTCCGATAAGGGACAGTAGTGACGTGGTCAAAAATGCCTTTTATTATGACCTAAAAAGAATCATCGACAAGAAACCAAGGCGTGACATGCTCTTTGTAGCTGGAGACTGGAACGCCCGGCTTTGCAGAGTAGACCCCGACACAGCAGCAGTTATTGACCGCCACACCGTTGGTGACAGATGCATCAATGGAGAAAGGCTTTTACAGCTAGCCAGATACAACAACCTATGCATCACAAACACTCTCTTTGAGCACAAAAGACGCCACCTCGTTACATGGCGTTCGAACGACGGTGTAACAACAGCCCAGATCGACCACATCTTAGTCAGCAGAAGATAGAGGAGCTCCTGCACAGATGCCCGGGTATACAGAGGAGCAAACACAGGATCTTTAAATGGATCCGACCACTATCTCCTCACTTGCAAAGTCCGTCACTGCCTTAGTAGGCAGAAGCGACAGAAGGCTGGGATGCGCTTCGATGTTTCGAAACTAAGATGCCCATAAATCAAAGCCGACTTCGAGTTAAAGCTAAGCGACCGGTTCCAAGCCTTGAATCGTCTCTCACTCGTCGATGAAGAATGGGTGCAGATGAAAATTGCGACACAGGACGTAGCGGAGGAGGTGCTTGGCCACACAAAACGAAAACAGCGAACCTGGATCTCTGACCACACCATAGAACTAGTTGAGAAGAAGCGACCGCTCGTGGGAGGTGTAAAAGAACCCTTAAAAGTAGCCCGCAAAGAAGTTAAACAGTAACTGAAACGGGACAGACAACAGTACTGGTCAGATCTGGCGATTGAGTTGGAACAAGTGTCCAAGAGCCATAACAGCAGGAAAACGTTCAAACTCGTAAAAGAAGCGACTGGAAAAGCTCCTGTAACGGTTGACACACTGAAAGATAAGTCCGGAGAACTCATCCGAACAGAAGAAGGATGCATGGAACGCTTGCGAGAGTATTTTTCTGAGCTACTTAACCCTGTCAAACCCCCGTGCGATCTACCTGCCTTCTCGAGTGCTGCTAGAGAGCCCTACGCAGTAAACATCGATCCGCCAAGTATTGTGGACATACAAAAAGCACTGAAGTGCATGAAAAACAATAAAACTCCTGGAGAGGATGGGATCCCTTCTGAAATGTTCAAGTCCTCACCAACTCTACTATGCCGCCTAACCGACCTTTTTGTCCAGGTGTGGGTGACGAAGACCTTCCCAAAAGACTAGAAAGTACCAATCCTCGTTCCCCTATACAAAAAAGGAGATATGGCCATTTGCGGAAACTATAGAGGTACCTCCTTGATCGACCATGCCACGAAAATCTTCTGCGTCATTCTTTTGAATCGATTCAAAGACGCACGAGACAAGTTAACCCGTCCTGAACAAGCAGGCTTCAGACCAGGGAAAGGCTGTCCAGAACAGATATTGACGATTCGCCTCATCCTTCAGCAGTACAGCAGGTTTCATCTACCCCTTCCCATCGCCTTTATTGACTTTGCAGCTGCCTTCGACTCTTTCATCAGAGAGGAGCTATGGAGAATTATGGCTGAAGACGGTGCGCCACAGGAGATCATTGAGATACTCCGAAGTGCGTATAAGGACACTGAGACTTGCGTCCGTGTTTCCGGCAATGACACCCCTCAGTTTCCAGTGGAATTTGGGGTAAAGCAGGGATGCCCCCTTTCGCCTATATTATTCAACTACGCAATAGACTGGATCATGTATAATGCAATGAGAAACCACAGCGGAATAGTCTTCGGACAAATAGCTGGTTTCCTCAAGCCCCTGACAGATCTGGACTTCGTAGACGACGTTGCTGAGCTGGAAACTACCGCCGACAGCTTACAAGGCATGATCGACGATACCTATGAGGTCTCAAAGCGCATCGGACTGGCCATCAGCGGCGCAAAGACTAAAGTATTGGCTCTCAACAAACCTGCTCCTTGCCAAGTTACCCTCGACGGTGAGCCAATAGAAAGCGTTGAGGAATTCAAGCATCTTGGCTCTATCATAACACCAGATGGCAGAGCTGAAAGTGATATCTCTGCCCTCATAGCAAAAGCCTGGGGAGTCTTTACTAGTCTGAAAAAAACACTATGGGCAAGAAGGGAGATCTCAACCAAAACCAAAGTCAGAATCTATGGTGCAACTGTTCGAGCAGTACTACTGTATACTTGCGAGACATGGCCGATCAAGACTGAAGATGCGAGAACTTTGGACGTGTTCGACCACCGCTGCCTTCGTTACATCCTCCGCATTAAGCGATGGGAAATGATTTCCAATAATGAAGTAAGGAGTCGCTTTGACCAATCAGAAGAGCTATCGCTTATAAGTTAAAAATGTCACCTGAAGCTTCCCGGCCCCCCATTGCACCGTTCCGAAGGCACGATGTGTCAAGTAGTCCTTGTGTGCAAACAAGCCCCCTCCTGGAAACGTAAACCAGGAGGACAAAAGAAGAACCTGTGGCGAAAATTCAAGGAGGACCTGGAACCGTCGAGAGGATTCAGGAGACACGGTCGGAGATGGGACAAAGACTGGCTGAGAATCACCGGAGAAGCTGCAGCCGACAGGTCCAAGTGGTCGTCGGAAGTCATCCCAAGATCCTTTGGTGCCGGGCAGGACAGTTCATCGTCTGGTTCCCGCCAAAAGTAAAAAGTAAGCAAGTAATCTCGCTGTCCGTCTCTGCTCAATTATTTCAAACATGTGGCTGCTAATCCACTCTTTCTTCTTTCGTGGCTTCGAGCCGACAACATCGATAGCTGCTCTGAGAACATTGTCTTTGAAAGTGGTTTATGCTGACCCGCTACCTGAACATAGCTGGAGAGCCTCGAAGCGGTTAGAGACTTCTACCATAAACAGCTCATAAACCGAGGGATCCTGCTTCAGTCAAGAGGTGTCTATCTTCTAGGTGGATGAGGAGTTGCTCTTATTGACTCTCAGCCGGAGTTTTATCCTTGCAGAGACGAGACGATGGTCGGCATTGCCAATCTTCGCATCTATGTATGAGCGGTAGTTCGGGACAGATGAAAGCCTGCGTCTTTGAACAGTTACGAAATCAAGCATCTTTTTTGCCCTGCCGCCATTGCCCTATCATTTGTACTTTGCAGCGTTTTTTCTCAAACGCCAGGTATTTGTGATTGATAGAGCATGGGTGATGCAGCAATTAAGCAGCCGCTCACCATTATCATTCAAATCGTCAACTACCACAGGTCCAACAGCAGCATCGTAGAGACAAAGTCTGTTAGCCAAATTACTGTCAAAGTCTCATAGGACGTAGAGGTAATCGTGTGGTGGTAAGGATGAGAGCTCAGAGGACATTAGCGCATAGAAGTCGGCCTTATCTTCATCTTGGGCCTCATTTGTCGGTGCATAGCAGGTAAGAACAGTTATCTTCCCGTGCCTGCCCTCAATTCTCGCTCTCAGACATGATAGATAGTCGTAAATGACAAAAAGGCTTTCCGAGCGAAATTGTTGAGAACAAGGCCAACTCTTCTTTGGGGTCCACTAGACCAAAGCAGTGTCCGCCCTTCTCCAATATCTTCTTCGCCACTTCCCGTAAGGTGAGTTTCTGTTATTCCTGCGATCGTCACTTTGTAAAACTTCTTAGTTCTTTTGCTAAAAGAAGCTTAGAACGAGGCTGGTACAGCGTCAGGACATTCCAGGTCGCAAAATTAATGCCACCTTGGTCAACGATGTTCAAAGGGGTACGTCCTTTGGCAGGCATGGGTCCAATTGGGAGAGTAGGTTGGGCATCAGAGGCTGTATATTCAGTTCCATTCGTAGCAAGTAATTTCAGGAGGAGGGTTGCTAGCCCACCCGTCCCTAGGTGCAGTGAGTACACCGGGGGCGTGCCGGATATCCAGAGGTCCGTGAAGTCAGCTCTGCATACGTCATGAATGCATGAGAGCAGACTTTGGACGAGCACCATTACCTCCAATTCATGTATATTTCATGTATAAGAAGTGTCCCTAGTTTCGTTGAGAAACCGAATGATCAAACTATAGCAGGTAAACTGACTTAGCCAGTTTTGCAACCCTTTTACACTTCCATTATTTTGCTATAATTTACAATGATCGCATTTGCCTTTGAAATTTGCAAGCATACCATAGGCTTTCCATCTGTGTAGCAGTTCGAGACGTAACTTAACAGGGTCCACCTTTTCTTTAACTATTTTTGTTTCAACTGACTTACCGTCGTCAACTAAAGCTTACCTTGGTCGCCGTGCAAGGTAAGTCATAGTAAAAACTGGTGTAGACATACATATTAAAAAAAGCTACAAGTTAGGTTTAAATTGGTATGTATTTAACAATTTGCTTTCTTGTGTTACAATTTGTATTCTTGTGAGTTGAATCAAAATCTATCCACTTAAAACTACAAGCTACCATAACCAAATTGCACGCAAACTCATGACGTCACTTACCTTGGTAACTAAATTTCCGAGGTGAAGGTTGAGACAGCCCGTTAATTATAATTCCAGCAGATGCCCTGAGATACAAAAAAAATTTGAAAATGCTTTAGAGCGAAAATAGCTAGAGTATCTTGATTTCTTCTCTTTTTTTATTCAAAAAACTGACATTGTGATATTCCCAGAAATGATACAACCATACTTATTTCTGAACAAATTTGTATACGGAATTTGTTGAGATTTCTGTTTTAAATAGCATTCCGCTTAAGTATTTTTCTCTAGCCCGTTTTGTTAAAGTTATTTTTTATTTAGACATCTAAGATACAGTAAGCTTTTTTGCTTGTCGTTCCCATTGCAAAAATTATTCTAATCCTTTATTTGAATAGAGTCAAGTTTTTTTTTGTAAAATGGCTGAAATTATCCAAGGGAGGCAAAAATCAAAAATACTAGACCCCATATCTTGCAACAGTTGAACGGGGGCAAAACTTAAAATCACGAGCAAATTATAGTCAATTTACAGTGGCCGATCAAGCCCATGAGACTAACAACGGAAAAGCAATGTGAAACCTTTTTTTCATATGTTTGTACAACTGTGTTTTGGATGAAGACAAGGCCGTATACTGAAATCTGTAGGGGTAACAGAATATTGCTTTACAAGTTTTTAACACTAAGGAAAGCCAATATACTTCCAAAAGCAAACCCCTACCAACATAATTTAAGAATTTTCCCCGCAGCTTCACTCTTATTCTTTTCCAAAAATTCTATTTGCCTATCAACTTTCTCTAAAATATATTTTCTCGAATACTGTTTCCCAAATGTATAGACTCAATTATTATTGAATCTAAGCCTCAGAAATGGGCAATAAAACTGGGAAAAAGTCATTCGGTGGCTAATGGTCAAGCCCCAGCCGATTGAAGCAAAGATCATCTGTAATAACCGAAAGCCTGAGCTGTCGAGTGGAGAAACGAAACGTGCATGAAGCAGACTTTTCTGAAAAGTACTTGTTTTAAAGTTACACTCAAAACCATGCTATTATATTTACATCCTTTTGAGGTGAGTCGAATTTTTCGATCACTATGGTCATTGTCACAGGAAAGCAAATTTCTAATTTGGCTAGCTAATCTGTTGCGAGGGCTGATTTATAAATCTGACTGTGTTGAACAAATATTTTGCCATAATTTGAAAGTGAAATACGTGATCAGAAATTAACACAAAAGTTTGAATAAGCTACACTGCTAATCACCAATAAAAAAATATTACTGACTTGACATATATGTTCTAAAATGAAAGAGATTTCTGTAAAAGTGAAAGTTTGTTGAACTAGTTGAACATAAAAGGGTTAATCTTAGTTCAAGATTCCTTTTCTGAACTAGCCTTAGATAAAATAGGCTAGCCTACCAAGAAAAAATTATATCATTTGGTTCCTATCTTACCAAAATGGTAATTCTAGCTGATGGGCTTCTTGGTATCTTAGAAATTAGTTGAGTTAGATGAATGAATCTTTCAGGAATGAATCCAGGGTAAAAATGATTTGAGGAAAACATTTTAAGATACCTAGGCCTACCTCCTTCTCCCTCCAGAGAGTATCAATCTTTGCTGACCCTTAACAATCCTTGTGCCATAGAAGTGAAACCTATAAGATGGATCTTTTGCTCACACATGATAGATAGGCTACCTTTCATGTACTGTATTCATTCTTCAAAGCCCTAAAAAAACATAAGGATCAACATTGTTGTTTAAAAATACTAGTTTGCAGTGGGCCATAAGATGAAAGTGAAAACATCATTTGATGCCTTTTTTATGCTCTTTCATAATTCAAGAATTGCTTCTGGGGCTAGTTGCATCTTGAGCCCTTAAAGGGGCCCCAAAGGTATTTCATTTTGTAACCATGCAAAGAAGTTATCAACACTATTTAAGTTATTGAAAAGTGGTTGAAAACATATCATGGTATAAATTTGGAGTTGGTACTGTTGACAAGGAGACATTTTAAGAAAACAGTTCTTACTTTAAAATATGTATAATGATCGTAGTTAACATATTATCCAAAGGGAGAACCTTTATCATCAAGTCTTACCTCTTTTTTCCTTCTTTTTCCAACTTAAAAAAAAATCAATTTAAATGCAATGTGTAAATCTTTTGAAATTGCCACTATAATGAATTGTTTTTATAGATAGTTTTCATTCTGGCCAAGTTCAACAGACAAGTTCCCAGTTGAGTCCATTGATTTTGAATTGAAGTTAGGTTAGGTTAGATTGTATTAATATTTTGTGTTTTTGCAACTGCTCATTAAAAAAAACAGAATTAACAATGACCAGGATGAATGAGTGCTATCTATAGAACAACTTATTTGGCAATTCATGGTGGTAATTTCAAAAGATTTACACATTTTGTCAGCATGGAGCTTTATTGTAATTTTTTCTTTTAAGCTGGAAAAAGAAGGATTTTTAGAGGAAAGACTTGATGATAAAGGTTCTCCCCTTGGATAATATGTTAACTAGGATCATTATACATATTTTGAAGTAAGAATTGTTTTCTTAACATGTCTCCTTGTCAACAGTACAAATTCTAAATTTATACCCATATCACTAGGCCTACTTTATAAGTTAGTTGTTCAAGATTAATATGTTCCAAAAATACTTATTTGTAACAATTCAAACCTCATTTATTAGGCAACTCAATTATAAACTGCTTTCCTACTGTTCCAAGTTTTTCAAATGCTGTCAACAAAATACCATTGAATTTTGCAATTTGAAACTTTGCTGTTGACAATTCAGGGTATATATTTGCACATAAGGGGACGGGGGTAAATTTGCAGTAGGCCATATAATTTAGCTAGGACAAAAGTGAAAACATCACTAGATGCTTTGGTACTCCTGTACTAAACAGACTCTTTTATATACTGTAATGGAATCCAGTCACAAAAAAAAACATTTTTGACAGGTCAATTCAAGACACTGCTATAGAGCAGTGCAATGTATAGTGTGGTTTTCATTGTTTATACAATGTATAAACTGTTATTTTTTGGGGGTTTAAGGGGGGGCAAAGGTACCTAGTTAGATTAGGCTACATAATAATATATTCTATGCATTATCCCCCCCCCCCCTAATGTGCAAATATATAGCCCAAATTTGTTTCTAAACTATTATATATTCATCTTATTTTATTTCATAAGCATCAACCAAACTAGCACTATATAAAAGAGTCCGTTTAGTACAGGAGTACCGATGCTTTTTTATGTTTTTTCATTATTCATATAAAATACCTTTGGGCCCCTTTAAGGGCTCAAAATGCAATAAACCCCAGAAGCAATTCTTGAATTATGAAAGAGCACAAAAAAGGCATCAAATGATGTTTTCAATTTCATCTTAGCTAAATTATATGGCCCACTACAAATTTGCCAAAATACCTTCATAGGTACATTTTTAGTCCTGGATTCATTTCTGAAAGTTTCATTCATGTAACTACTAATTTCAAGGTTAATAAAAAGTCCCTAAAGTAGAATTTTACTAGGGCAGTATAATTCCATGTAAGAGGCTTTTTGTCATCTTTAAAAGTAGTTCATTTAGGTGACTATGGCTTTTACAATTAGAAAGAGCATTATCACTCTTATAAAGCATATTTAATTGTATTTTTACTATCTGATTTTGGTAAAATTTCAGATGAAGGTTTTTTCTAACCTAGTTTTGCAAGTAGTTAAGTTAGGTAACTGAAACTTTCAGAAGTGAATCCAAAGCATAAAGTGCATAAGCTAGAATCTCTTAAATAAAATACAGGTTCATTTTTGAATAAAATATGCCAAAAAGATTTTGTGTTAATTTTAGATTGTTAATCTCTATGTCTTTAGGCTTCACTGTCATATTTAAAAAGCACATTGAATTGTACATTTTACTTTTCTAATCTGAGTTTAGAAAAGTTTTAGACAGAAGTATTTTTTCTAGTCTACCTTTTCAAGTAGTTGAGTTAGGCAATTGAAACTTTCAGGAATCAATCTAAAGCCTAAAGTGTACTGAGGGAAGGGGATGTGAAGTTAGAATCTCTTAAATTAAAGGCAGGTTTGTTCCTGGCTAAACTTTGCCAAAAAACATTTTGTCTTAATTTCAGATGATTAATCTCAGTCTTTTGGCTCTATGTTTTGTAAGGGTAAGAGTTTAGTTTATGGTTTCCTGTAAACAATATACTATAAAACAATTAAGAGCTGTCAGTTTGACTAGTATGGTTATAAAGCTTATTAAAGACAAAATTAACAGTTCTGTCCTCACTCATCTTGACGTACATAAACTTTTAATCCTATTATGCTCCTATTATGGTTCCTATTAAGATCCTATTATGGTGATCATGGGTGAACATCTAATTTTAATAAAAGTTGCAATTGGAAAGCAAAACAATGATATTAGATATATTCTACAGATACTAATGGATATAGAATTTGAATAAACAGGAGGGCAGATTTTTTCTCTTTGTGAATAAATATTTCCAAAGTCATAGTTTTGGGAATTCCACTATTTTGTGTTCCTGCTAGGGGACTAAGTTGAAACTTTTGAATTTTGTTGAAGGGGGGGGAGGTCAAAAGGCGTATCCAATCATCACAAAAAAACTAAGTGCTTCTGAGACTTCAGGAAGAGAAGATCTGCTGATACCAACTTATTATCCACCTATTACCTCACCTTAAATTTTATTACCAGTGAGATAAGGTGGTGATGTCCTCCTGTAGTTTGCTGGTGGTAGTGGGTCAGCTTCAGGTGATGGTTGAGTCCCCGTTCAGCTTCCAATGGTCCAATCTTTGTTGACTCCAGCTTTGAATAAGTCTTGACTGGCTGCCTAGACCATCTTCTCTGTCAACTCATGCCACTGTGGCACACCTCTAACAGAAAAAATGTGTTGCTGCTCTTTTTTTTTGGGACCAAGGCAGCTGGATTTTTCTGCTGTTGCCTTCAGTAGAGCTCAAGAGAGAAGAGGTAAATAAATCCTTTATTACCCAGGAGGTCAGCAGCTTCTTGGTCAGGATTACATTACTCTTCTTTTGTCAAGATGGGAAACAGCTGGGCTTGTAGGCACTGTTCACACAGAGTAGGATGTAGGCTGCAGACAAGTTTTGTTGCCTTTCTCTGGACATTTTCTAGGGGCCTAGTATCCACTTATATGGCAGGAATACTGCAACCATTCATAACTCAAGGTAAGGGCAGACAAGGACATACAGTTTCTTTACCATGCATGATTTTCTTGTGCTGAATGTGGACCTAATAAGCCGTAGGGCTTGGTTTGCTTTAGCAGCCTGGGGTTGTATATGTCTATGAAATTTTAGCTTGTTTTAATTATAACTCTAAGGTACTTCTCTTCAGTTACTTCTTCTAGCTGCTCATCTGTAATATAATTTGTGTGGTGTGAGTTATTGTTTCCAAGATGCAGAACTGTAGATTTTGAACTGTTAAACAGCAGGGCCCAAGTGGTGGACCATGTTGCTAATCTGACTAATTCTATTGTTGTATCTTGAAAATCTCCTCTCTAGTCTCAACAGCATCAAATAGTTTAGAATTGTCACCATATAAGGTAAGTGGGTTGTTAAAATTAGTAGTATAATCATTTATATGCCTGCAGAACAATGTTGATCTGATATTAGTTCCTTGTGGGACACCACTGACAATAGGAAATAGAGTTGTGTAAGCAGTGTTGGTATCAGCATCACACATCAGAACCTTCTGAACCCCTCCAGATAAAAAAGCATGAATTCATAGCTCTACTTCCTCCACTGCTTGAAAGACTCAATTTGAGATTCAGGTGTGAGTGATCTACTTTATCTAGTGCTTTTGCCTGATCAAGTAGGAGAATGTCAATTGGCTTACTGATTTCGAAAAGTTTAGTAACAGTGTCATAATAAGGATTAAAGTTTTATCAACTTACCTGCCTTTAAAAAACCATGTTGGCTATCAATAAATAGTTATTATTCTCAAAAAAAGGTCACAACAAGACCTTCCATGATTTGACAAATCACTGAGGTAATTGGTCTGTAATTTTAAACACAATCCCTGTTTCCTTTCTTGAAGATTGGTTTGGTGCATGCTTGCTCCCAGTCTTGGGGTACCTCTTTCATTTTGCTTGATCTGCCAAAGATAGAAGTTACAGCATCAGATGTGTTCTGGGTTGTTTCTTCAAGAAGCCTTGGGTAAAGGTTATCAAGACCAGCTGCTTTGTTTGCATCAAGCTTTTTTAGTCTTTTGAAAATGTCATTAGGGATAAAGGGACCAGGCACCGGCGGATCTAGAGGAAAATCTTGGGGGGGGCCGCGCCGGACACAGGGCGCCAAAAACTGATTATACAGGACTAATTTGATAGCTCTTTATTTATATGAAAACACTGCCAAATATGCTCATAAAGGTAAAACTTAGAAAAATAAAATAAAAACAGTACCACACTACAAAACTAAACTCAATCGTCGAGCTTTTCTGAGAGCGAACATATCGATAGCATCGTCTGTTTTCGGCAGTTCGTCTCTGTAAGTCTGCATGAGTAGTAGAGCCTCCAACCTCTCTTCAGTCATCGTGCTTCGTATTGATGAACATGTCCTGTCAACCTTTGAAAACATTCGTTCTGCTTCACAGGTTGACACAGGAAGCGTCGCGAGAATTGTCAACAATGCGAAGATGTTGGGAAATACATTTTCCTGACAACTGTTCAGCGCTGAAATAGCTGTTTTTGGTTTTTGCACGGTTTCCTTAGACCAATACTTGTTCCAAATCTCGAACTCGGTTTTAACGTCTATCTCCGTACCCACGAGCGGCTCCTTGTACTTTTCGTACCCTGGCTGAACGTCCTCCCAGCGTTTGCCATTAACCACAGCCGGGATCAAAGCTGAAAGTTTTGCAGCATTCGTAAAATGGCAGCTGAACCGCTCCGTAAAATCAAGCAGCATGGCGTCCAGGGCTGGAATAAATGCCGCCATCCTATAATGACTTTCTGGATCCATCTTGGGTACCCCTGCCCGGTATGTAGAACGTGAAGCTATGCGTGGCTGCGTTACCTTGATGGTAGCATCAATCTTTTCGGCCATTTTCAGAAGATCTTTGTAAAGCGGTCTGAATTTGGTTTCGGCATGTGATCACATATCTTCCAGTATTGCCTTCACGCTGCTAATGAGGGACAAGGCTCTCACGAGGTCACCATCCTTCTGTTGTAGTGACTCGGCCAAAGGTTTCATGATCGACGAAAACGAATTCAGGCAAACCAGTCCTACGAGTGTATCTGATTTTTCAATGCAGGATCGTAATGCATAAGCTCTGCTACTTGCCTCTCGATCGTGCCATCCTTCCATCTCCTGCAGAGCAGAAACGATTGACGGAAGGGAGTCCCAAAACCTACTGATTGCTTCGTGTCTCTCTACAAATCTCGTGGTACAAAGACTGACGAGTGTCTCTGTTTTAGCTTTGTCCGCGATAAGATGCTTTTTTAGAAGTCTTGTTCTCTTGGCACTTGAGCTGAAGTGAGAAATTGTGTCTCGAACAACGTCTTGGGCATTGCGCAGAATGGGAACTGAAACTATCTTTGAACATGAGAGATTTGTGGCATGGCTCACACAGTGGAAGTAATCTGCCAGTTCACACTGGCGTTTTACTTCAGCAGCAGCACCATTTGTCAAGCTTGCCATGCTAGCAGCTTTGTCGTATCCTTGACCAACGCACTTTGACAAATCCAGATTTGACTTCCTGACCTCACTCAAGAGCAGCTTCCCGAGGCTCTTGCCGTCTAGCTTCTCTTCGATGCTTCTACCGTCGTCACTTTCCTCATCTCCAGCGAGTCTTGACAGGGTTTGAAAGGCATTGACAACTGCAAAAGGATCTTCTCGAATCACGTATCCCTGCTCGGTTTTACACACATAACGACAAACAATGACCATCAGCTCCCTGGTCTGCCTGTCTGTTGACTCGTCCGCAAGAAGACACCAAACCGTTGCTTTGTTTGCTTTTCTCACTACTTCGGTTTTTATCATTTCCCCAATTGTTCCAATCAGTTCATTCTGGATCTGTTTACTCGTATATTTGGCGTTGCTTGGTGCATTTTCAAGTAAATTTTTAAGTTGCTAGTCTCCACTCTGAATCCGATACCGAAGTAGGTGGCGGAAATTCCCGTCGTTTACTGCTGTAATGACATCAGAGTCTTGGATATCAAGTTTGCCATCATCACGGTGGCCACGAAGGGGGATATTCTGTG